>NW_027441961.1:0-265000 GCF_048569485.1 Anomaloglossus baeobatrachus
TCCCGATCTGCCTTATAGGTTAGTTTGATGTTATATGGGTTATTGTTCAACCAAGTCATGAAGCTCTGCAGTTCAGGACCGGTACCCCTCCAGATAATAAAGATGTCATCTATCTTACCACCTAGTGTAAAATTAATAGATTAGGGATAAGCCAAATGGACGACAATGTTTTAATTTTGTTACATACATTTTTCCTTCTGAGTCCTCTGTTACCATACCAAAAAAATATTCAATGCACATGGTTCAAAAGATAGATTTTCAGCGTAGTTTCTCCTTGATGAAAAATTAACCTTGAAATGGTAGCCTCATTTTAACCAAAACCTGGTATTAATAATTGGACAAATTGAAGAAGGACATGGCATTTGATTTACGAGTAATGCAACAACCTTTTCCCAGTTGATCAGTTTTAGACATCCTTAAAATTATCATTAGTGATGACTAGATATGGGCGAATGCTAAAATATTCGGGTTCGGATTGTTCAAATCCAATAATTTCTACATTTGTGTATTCATACCGAATAACGAACCCAATCCAAGTCAATGGGAAACTCGAATAATTTTCCAGAGGACGTTGGAAATAGGCCTGCGAGGGCTGTAAAAATATTGCAATGGATGGAAAATTGTTGAAACTGAATGGCAACAGCATGCGGAAGATGCCTGAATGTATTTCTGACTCACATTTTATTTCTGGGAGTAATTTTGCCAAAGTATTACGCCACTTTTATGGATAGTAGTGGTCACTCAGTTCAATGAGGTCACCTGAGGTCAGGTTACCTGCGATCATAGGTGGATGACAATGAGCAGCTCCAGCTATGACCGCAAATAACCCAAGTTACGTGACCACACATCGCTGCGACTCATTCTCTGCCTTAAGATCACAGCGGGTGGTCATATTCTATGCCCACGCGCTGTCACTTCAGATGTAGCAGAGCTGGAATCGTTATGGGACCTCGTGTGGATTACATCAGACCTGGGTGTTTTTGGGGTTAATAAAGGAGTGAAAGAGGGTGTTGTTTTTATCTTATTTTGTGTTTGTGTTTATTTATTTTCACTTACAGATTAGTAATGGGGGTAGGGTTTTCATAGACCGTGCCATTGCTAATCTAGGGCTTAGTGGCAGATGTGAGCTGTTATTAACCCCTTATTAGCCTGATTGCCACCGCACCAGGGGAATCGGGAAGAATCGGGTAGAGTGCCAGGATTGTCACATCTAATGGATGTGACAATCCTGAGTGGCTGTGGGCTGCTATTGTTATAACGCGCCTGCTTTATTCTTATTTTCTTTATTTTTCCTTTTTTTATTTTTTATTTCCAAAGGTTCCGGAGTTCCCTGAGAACTCCAGGCCCGGGTCCAGTACTCGGGTATTTTTAAAACCTCTCGGATTCTAAATTTTACAGTCCGGGTCTGTCCATCACTAATCAATAGACAAACAAAAAAAGTGCATAGTGTTCATGTTGTTGTGTAAACAGAAATATTATATGCAAAATTAAAAATGACATGCCATAAGGCAAACAAAATCAAAATGCAAAAAACTAAATTATTGAGTAAATGTTATAAATATTAGTTGTATCCTAACTATAATTAAATTGTTGTACAATGTTTTTCTCCACTTTTCTTAGATAATAATCGTTTTTCTTATTTTCTCATAGGCACTTCATTCAGGGAAAAGACCCAATCAAAGTCAACATCTAAGTCACTGAGCGGGTCGCGTGAAGTCGCTCAAAATTTGCAGACCACCTCAGGTATGGTTTTAGCATATACAGATCTCTAAATTATGGATAAAAAGAAAAAGAAACAATTAAAAAATAATTTAACACAAACAGTCCCATTCTCACACCACATAAAAATACCCAATTAAAGAAAGCAGTCAAAGCTCTCATTGAGCCCAATAGTAGTCCTTGTGTCCAATCTATAAATCCAATGACTCAAGTTGCGCAAGGGCCTTAAATAGGTTACCACCTCTAACCTCTGATCTATGGCCTTTATAATTAAAGGGGTTATCCGGCTTATTTTGACTTTTCTTCATTATTACCCTATTGGGCTACATTGGGGCAGGTAAGTAGCTAGTGATCACTTACCTGCCCTGCTGTCAGCCTTTCTCCCCCGGCTCAGAGCGGTCATGTGACCGCTCCTGCCGCGATTTTGCTGCTTCCGGTCATTTCATGTCAACATGGGCAGGACCATGTTGACATGCAAATCTAGAACAGCATGTTGCCGCCCTGCTGGGCGAGTACAGTGCGTGGAGTCCCCGCACCTCTTCCCTGCACCCTCCCACACATTCCTCCGCACCCCGTACTCTCCCCGCCCACGGTGTCAACGCCAGCACCAGGCCCCCTGCTCAGGACAGCAGGAGTGCCCGTGCAGTCTGTGTCCCGCTCCAGCCCCGCGGCTGCCTTCATTGCAGGCTCAGCAGCCTCTCACATTGCAGTCCAATGGGGACAGTGTTGCCAATGTATGTAAAGCGCTGTGGAATTAATAGCGCTATATAAATGAATAAATATTATATATTATTATTATTATATGTAGGCCATTATACATTTTTGATTGCTATAGGGGCACCACTGGAGGGCTGTGTGGGTAACAGTTAGGCCTTGTATGCACACTGCGTTTTTTGAGTGCAGTTTTGGTAACAAAACTTCCTGCATTTCCTTCCCAGAAAAGTCTATGTGATTTCAGTTTTTCTGTTCACACTTTGCAGCTTTTTTTTTGGCTGCATCTTTGTGGTGACCACAAAGATGCAGCATGTCAATTCTTACTGCATTTTTTCCTGCGGTTTTTGAGCTCTTCCAATCAATAGATGACTTAAAAAACACACTGAGCAAAAACGCAGTAAAACGCGGCAAATAATACATGCCGAGAGTGCGTTTTTTTGGGCCTAAAAACATGAATCTTTGTGGTCACCACAAAGATGCAGCGTGCGCACATAGCCTTATTCTGTTTAAAGGCCTATATGGTAGCCATTATACTATTTGGAAGGCTATGTGGGGCCCATTATACTGTGTGCAGACCGTTATAGAATATGGAGGAGCCATTATACTGTATGAAGGGCTGTGTTGGGGCCATCGTACTGTGTTGGGGTTGTTGTGGGTGTATTATGCTTTGCTGGGTGGGAGGTGATGTAGAATCATCAAACTGTGCGTGGAGGGTACTGTGCAGGAATTCACTTTGGGTGTATCATACAGTGTTTGGGGGGCACTTTTGTTGGGATCATACTTTATGGGGGTCATGAAAGGGATTTCCTAATGTGTGGAAACACTAACGGGCAGCAATTTGCCATGTGCGCATGCTGCATCTTTATGGAGACCACAAAGATGCACGGTTTTGGTCCCAAAAAACATACCCCTGGTGTGCATTTTTTTTGCGTTTTTGCCCAGTGTATTTTTTAAAGTCAAATCTATTGACTGGAAGGGCTCAAAAACACAGAAAGAACCTTGTTTAGTCACCACAAAAACGCAGCCAAAAAAAAAAAGCTGCAATGTGCGCTTTGGTGCATACCGATGGGTTGTGTGGGTATGCTGGGAGTTGTTGTTCTACTTCAGAAAGGGAGCGTGAGGTTGCAGGTTGTTGTATTGTTATGCCAGTGGGGTTGTCATTTGGATCTGCTGCTTTTCAGTGTTCCTACTGAGTCTTCTAGGATATACTCCGCGGCTGCCTTCATTGCAGGCTCAGCAGCCTCTCACATTGCAGCGCAGGCAGCCGCGGGGATAACGAGCGCTGCCATCAGGATGTTAGATGACATCATTGCCTGCTGTGACAATCTTCGCTTCACTCCTGTCAGCGCTGTCACTGCCTTCTATGCCGCTGCGTTCTCACGTCACTAGCGGTGACGTCTCGGGCGATACTGCTGAGATTGCGGCGGGCATAGAAGTCAGGGACAGCGCTGACAGGAGTGAAGCGAAGATTGTCACCGCAGGTAATGATTTCATTTAACCTCCTGACAGCAGCGCTCGGCATCCCCTGCAGTGACCTGGGCTATTGATGTTAGCTCAGGTCACTGCATTACTCTCCCAGCCAATGAGGAACATTCTGTTCTTCATTGACTGGGACATTGACTATGGTATGGATTGTCATGGGACCCCCTTATTGGATTATGCTGGACCTGGATTTGTTTTTCTTTTGAATAAATTGGTGAATGAGGGAATGTTTTGAGGAGTGTTTTTTCAAATAAAACTTTTTTTTTGTTGTCTATTTTTTTATTACTGACTGGGTTTGTGATGTCGGATATCTGATTGACGCGTGACATCACTAATCCCAGGGCTTGATGCCAGGTGACATTACACATTTGGCATCAACCCCATATATTACCCCGTTTGCCACCGCACCAGGGCACGGGATGAGTTGGGGCAAAGCACCAGGATTGGCACATCTAATGGATGTGCCACTTCTGGGGCGGCTGTGGCCTGCTATTTTTAGGCTGGGGAGTGTCCAATAACAGTGGGCCTCCCTAGTCTGAGAATACCAGACCACAGCTGTCTGCTTTACCTTGGCTGGTGATCCAATTTGGGGGGACCCCATGTTTTTTGTTTTAAATTATTTATTTAATTTAAAATAACAGCGTGGGGTGCCCTCTGTTTTATATTACCAGCCAAGCTGAAGCTGCCAGCTGTGGTTTGCAGGCTGCAGCCATCTGCTTTATCCTAGCTGGCTACAAAAGTATGGGGGACCCATTGTCGTTTGTTTTTTTTTTAATTATTTTTTATTTATTTTTTGGATAAATACAAGGCTAAGCATACTTTAGTGCCACATGAAAGTCACTAAAGGGTGCCAGCTTAGAATATGCAGGGGGGTAGGACATTATATGTCTTTCTCATCTATCTATCTATCTATCTATCATCTGTCTATCCCTCTGTTTATTCATTCATCCCTCTATCACTCTGTCTCTATATCTATCTATTCATCTCTATATCTACTCATCTATTTATCTTTCTTGCTGCTTCCGTTTTTTGCGGTCCGCAAAAAAAACGGAAGGCACACAGATGACACACGGATGTATCCGTGAAAAAATTGGCCATTTTTTAGTGCTGGGGTAGAATACTGACAGGGAATGAGTGTGCAGGGGGCGGGCAGGGGACGGGGCTGGACACTGAGGCCGGGCAGTGCCAGCTCTAACTGAGGTTTTGCACAGGAAGTGGTCAGTTTGCTAGAGCAAAATGTAAACAAAGAACTGCAGAGAATAAAGGGATAATTCAAGTGGAACAAAAGTTAGAAAACAAAAAATAACAATATAGGGGTGTTTTATATGACAATACAGCACAGATAAACTCAATATTTTTTGGTAAGCTAATGTCGGACAACTCCTTTAATTTGCTTGAGTCAGATTCATGGTACAATTGGAAATGTTTTGGTAGGGTTTTTAGGTGTTCCGTCTCTTGCAGAGTCTTTGTTTTCTCACTGTCCCTGATGTGCTCACGGGCTCCCACCTTTAACCCCCTAACCACTGGACGATTTTTCCGTTTTTGTTTTTTGCTCCCCTTTTTCCGAGAGTCGTATCTTTTTTATTTTTCCCGTCAATCTTGCCATAAGAGGGCTCGTTTTTTGCGGGACGTATTGGTCTTTAAAGTGAAACCATGAGTTTTACCATATGTGGTACTGGAAAACAGCACAAAATTTCCACGTGCGGAAAAATTACAAAAAAGTGTGATTGGACAATGGTTTATGGGGTACTTTATTCACCGTGTTCACTGTATGGTAAAACTGATGGGTGGGTGTGATACTTCAGGTTGGTATGAGTTCGTTGATACCAAACATGTTTAGGTTTACTTTTTTTTTTAAACATAAATTTTTATTGCATTTTTCAGAATTATACAATATGTCTAACATTTGAACAAGAATAAATTCACCTTACCAATTTACCCACCCTTGTCTTACCCCACCCTCTTTTATTCCCACTTTATCCCCCCCCAACATTTTTAATACGCTGAACACCAGGTATAAGTCGCAAAAGAACACACAGCTCCTCCATATTCTGATTCCCGTTTGAAGCCCTATTTCTCTGAAACCCTCGTCTCGCCCTACTGTTGTGTCTCTACTGCGTGTGTATTTTCAGCTTTCCCAATGTGCCTTGCAAGTCTCCCAGTAGATACCATTCCGTATTAGTGAAAGGAGATACCACTTTCCGTATTTCTGCAACTCCATACTGTTGTACTATAAATCTCTTCCATTTTTTAAAAAAGTTTCCCGTTAGTTCGTCCTTATTTATTTCGGCTTCCAACTGTTCAATATTGAGCAGCTTTTTAATCTGATTGACCACCTCCTCCTCTGATGGAACAGATTCCTCGAGCCATCTGCGTAGTAGGGCCTTTTTCCCTATCATAGCAATATTATGAAAGAGTCTTGGAATCGTGGTCCCCCGTGTATCTCCTCCTCCTTCCTTTTCTTTAGTCCTGTGGTGGAAAATCCATAACAATGGGTCTAGTTCCATTTCCACTTCCCATACTTTTTCTATAAGTGTCTTCATTTTTCCCCAAAATTTCTGACTTTGTGGGCACTGCCAAATCCCGTGGTATAAGTCCGTTTTCGGCTGTTTACATTTGGGGCAATGTTCTATTTTATTCATAGTCTGCTTGGTGGGGATGTTAAAACCATAAATTGCTCTGTGCATTAATCTAAACTGTGTGTCCCTCCAGCCCTCATTAATCACCTCCTTCCTCATCCTCATCCATCCCTGCTGTATCTTTTCCCCCTGCCTCTGTATCTTTTAGTTGTCGTGCCCATGCTCCCCAGACCTGGTCCGAGTGCAGTGGTACCAGTGCTGTTCTCAGATCTTTGTACAGGGAGGAGATAGTAATCTCCTGTTTATCCTTCATTATAAATTGATCCATTTCATTCAATACCTGTTCTTTTCTAACATCCCTCAATAGTCCCATTATTCCCTTTTCCACCTGTTTGTATTGTATGATTTGGAATGGGGAAAGCCCGTACCTGTTCACCATCTCCTCAAGAGTCAACCACCTATGTTCCGTTTCATGGAGCATATCCTTCACCCCACTGATCCCCTTATTTCTCCATTCTAGAAATAGTTTGTTTTCCCTCCCTGCTGGGAATTCCGGAAAATTCCAGATATTTAGGTATTTGGAGATTCGCCAGGACAGGTTAAACTTTTTCCTCACTGCTTTCCACGCCATTATCGTATCCCTACATACCAGGGAGTGCTTAATTTTCCTCGGAATATTGGCCAATGACGTGTGTAATATTGCCCCCAAGTCCCATGGTCTACAGTACTCACTTTCCAATTTTATGTTAGAATAGCTATTTGTCTTCCTCAGCCAGTCTATTACGTGCCTCATCAAGCATGCAAGGTTGTAGCCTCTCACATTTGGCATCTTGATTCCTCCCTTTTCCAGTGGTAGCATTAGTTTTTTCACCCTAATTCTTGGTCTTTTTCTCTTCCATAGGAAGCTTGTAAATGCTTTATTCAGTCTATTTACATCCGCATGCTTTAATAATATAGGGATAGTCTGCATTGGGTATAGCAGCTTCGAGAAACTCATCATTTTTATGAGGTGGTTTCTACCTAGCAGGGATAGCGGCAGCCCCTCCCACATCTTTAGCTCTCGTTCTATTTTCTGTATCAACGGTTTGAAGTTTATTTCATAAATGGAGGCAGGCTGGCGTCCCATCTGGATCCCCAGGTATTTAAGGTGGGTTTTTGCTATCGGTATCCCACATATGTTATCCCCTATTCCATAGGTTTTCAGGGATGACATGGTTCGCTCATTCAGAAACAGTATTTCACATTTTGTCTTGTTCAATTTAAAACCTGCCATAGACCCAAATCTCTCTATCTGTTGTATTGTTTTTAAAAGGTCATTCTGTGGTCTATTCATGAATAATATGATATCGTCCGCGAATAGAGCTGAATGTACTTTTTCCGTTCCAATGTTAATGCCCTTAAAGCAGTCTCCTCCATTGATCAGTTTTGATAATGGCTCAATGGCTAGATTGAACAAGAGAGGAGACAGCGGGCACCCCTGTCTCGTCCCTTTGGTCAAAGAGAAGGGTCGTGACAAAAATCCGGGTGGCGCCACTCTTGCCTGAGGGTTTGCATATAGTATACCTATAAATGTTCTGAATGCTCCCCTGAAGCCCATATTATCTAGGACTGTTTCCAGCTATGGCCACTGCACATTATGAAACGCTTTTTCAGCATCCAACGTGATCATGGCTGGAAATTCCCCTCCTTGTAGATCTCTGTGTCTGATGGCGTCCATTACTATCATGGCCTTTCTTACGTTTGTCACGGCTGCTCTCCCCTTTACAAACCCCGATTGGGTGGGAGAAATTAGCCTTGGTAATACCTCTGCTAATCGATTGGCCATCAATTTGGCCACTAGTTTAAGGTCTTGGTTGATTAGTGAGATTGGTCTATAATTCGTTGGATTGTCCAAATTTTTGTCTCCTTTGGGTAAAAGTTTTATATATGCAGTGTTAAGGTGGCTAGACATTCCCGTACCCCCTAACATTTTATTAAACATACGTGTCAGCGTTGGTGATATTTCCTCCTTTAGTACTTTATAGAATTCCCCATTGAACCCGTCAGGCCCCGGTGCTTTATGTATACTCAGTTCTCCTATTATTGTTTGCACTTCCTCTATTGTGATGTCCGCGTTCAGTCTAGTCAGTTCGTCCTCGGTTATTTGTGTAAGTCCTAATGTCTTTAGCCACTCCCTCCCTCCTTCTCCATTTTCATCCCTTTTACTATATAGTTTGGCATAGTATTCCCCCAAGATCTGGTTGATCTCCTGTGGATTCGTCGATTTGGTCCCATCCTGTCTTGTCATATTAGCTATTAACGTCAACGGTCGTCTTCCCTTTGCCAGGTTAGCCAGCAGTTTACCTGCCTTATTGCCAAATCGGTGCAAGTCAACCTCCTGCTGAGACCTTACTAGTTCTTCTCGTTTTCCTACCCACATGTCAAACTCTTATTTTGCTTCCTTCCACTCTTCTTTTGCTTTTTGGGATTTGTTTTCTAGGTACCTTGTGTATTTCTCTCTCAAACTAGTGCTTGCCTCCTGGTAATGTTTTTGCGTCTGTTTCCTGATTTTGGCTACATGCCCCATCAGTCTCCCCCTTAATACTACTTTCACTGTTTCCCAGAATAGCATTGCCTCTTCCTCGTACCCGCTGTTAGTGCCGCAATATTCCTCCCACCACTCAATTAATGTTTTAATAAAATCTTTATCTTTGAGTAAGAATGATGGAAATCTCCATATATAATCCGAGCCCCTCTGTATTCTGTCATTTAAGTCTAAGGTCACCGGGCTGTGGTCGGATATAACCATGTTCTCTATGTCTACATCTTTGACCCTGTGCCAGAGTCTGTGGTCTACTAACATAAAGTCAATCCTTGACCATGCTTCGTGTGGGTGTGAGTAGTGTGTAAATTCACGTTCATATGGGTGTTGCGTTCTCCAACTGTCCTGCAGATTTGTGTCTTCCAGTAATTTGGCCATCAAACCCTTTGTATTCCTACTCTGCCTACCTTGTTCCTTGCCATACCTCCTGTGACGACATGGACTCTCATGGGTTAAAGTTTCTTAAAATCCAGCCAGACAGCATGATAGATTGTCTATAGATGGGGGAGAAGTCCCTCATTGTTTTTACAAGACTCTTGTTGACTCAATGTGATTGTGTTGGCCACTGAAAGCTAGACGTATTGTTCTCCAGACATTTCCAGTAACCATTGTATTGTAGTTGTGTATTGATAATGTAATTATCTTAGTTTCGGATACCACTCAAAGGGAAGTGAAAGTGGGGCTTGTGAATTACCTCCTCACACCAGTCATTTTGGAGAATGACCTAGTACAAGGACTATCCAGTCAGTTTGAAGAAGCCATCACCCACCTCCAAGCCAAGCAGGACCCTGATGTGGATCTTTCTAACATCTTTTCCAGGGATGGTTTGCATTCCCGGTCTCCATCATCGACTTCTGAGCCAAGAACCGTGAGTAAGCCTAACCACACTGTGGCTTTTGACTGGGGGAGGATTGATAGTGGGAGATTTGTGCAGGCCCAACTCATGGACCCCACAATATGGCTGCTCAACTTGGGGGAGGTAATCAGGGGGAGGTGTATAGATGCAAGCCTCTGTTGCTGACCTCACCATTAAAAAGGACAATGCCGTCAAGAGGAGAAGGATGATCGGAAGCCTATCATGTCTGGCTAATATAAAGAAGGGGGAGGAATGTGACGACATGGACTCTCATGGGTTAAAGTTTCTTAAAATCCAGCCAGACAGCATGATAGATTGTCTATAGATGGGGGAGAAGTCCCTCATTGTTTTTACAAGACTCTTGTTGACTCAATGTAATTGTGTTGGCCACTGAAAGCTAGACGTATTGTTCTCCAGACATTTCCAGTAACCATTGTATTGTAGTTGTGTATTGATAATGTAATTATCTTAGTAGCCATTGTCTAGTCGGTGACTCCCAGTTTACATGTACACCCTCAGTCTTTCTATGCACATCATTTAAATGAACATTGTCCATGCAGCTTGAAATTCCTCCAATGGGAGAAGCAATCTTGTCCAACCAATCGATGAGGACGCAGTGTATCCAAGTGGAAGGTTGTGGCTATAAAAAGGACTTCTTTAAGCCACCAGGGGTTGTTGATGGATGCTGATGGATCCAGTCTAAGCTCTTTGGAGCTGACTAGAGGATCAGGATATCTTATGGCTTCAATCTAGGGACTCCGGACCCGGTTGGAGACCATATCCACAGCCTAGGGATTTCGACTCCGGCTGCCAGGATTTTAACATCAAACCAGGACTACCTAAGGAGGACACTCAGGTTGGGACAGTTCAGTCACCTGTTACAGACTTTGCAGACCTCAGACAGCTTGGAACCTGTGAGGCATGGACATTCTAAATCCCTGGTGAGCCAGCGGAAGGGTGAGACTCTGTTGCCTGTTACATTTGTGTGTTTTGCTGGTTATGTGATATGTGCCGTTAATTGTTTGGGGATCCAATAAAGTCTAATTATTGTGGTTCCCTCACCCTGTGTTGTCTGAGTAGTGTTACGCGCACGGTTAAGGAGGCCGGCGTTCAGTTGGGATGAGCCCTGAGCCACGCTGTCTTTCTAAAGGCGGCGGGTTTTAGTGGACGAGAGCACCCACTGAGCCCCGTGTCTCCACAATTGGTGGCAGCGGTGGGATACTACTCAGCCTGGTTTACCCAGGGGAGCTGCAGTGGACTGGTGTTTTCGGACACCGTCCAGGGCTCAACAACCAGGGAGGCACATAAGCATACCCAGCAGGCCATAGGGGAGGCATTCAGGTTTCGGACGCTGCCATGTCCAACCCCACCAGCTCAGCCATGGGACAAGGACAAGAGAGGAGTTACGACCGCTGCAGTAAATGGATGTTGCAGGATCTGTGCCGGAGGCGAGAGATTGTATGCTGGAGCGTTGGGATGCCCAGAATGATTCAGAGGACGATGAGGATCCCGCCGATATTGACCCAGAGGATGTAGACTATGTGCCACATCATGGATCTAGTGACAATTGGGAATCAACTTTGTCCAAAATGGCCCAAGCCACAGCGTTGTTGGATGCATTGGGGCCTAGATCCTCAAGAGAAGAGAGGGCTTATGTTCTGGAATATGTTTATGGGATTCCAGCTGCAGTACTGCTAACACCAGCCGGTCGAGAAGGATGGTCCCGCTACCCAGCAGAAGCTGCGCCAAAACAAAGGACTACAAACAGGGCCTGTGACTCGCCCAATCTATGGCGCTGTTATATATGTGGGCGCAATGGACATCTAGATAAAGATTGTCTCCAAAACCAAGGCCGCATGCTTGGAGCCCGTCTGCCACTCCAACCAGTCAACATATGCCGAGATGAACTAACGAGACCTGAGGAATGCTACTCCCAAGAAACACCAATAGTTGAGGAAGTGGTTTATCCAGTCCACACCCTACGGCAGGCCGGACACCGTACACCAGCCAACCTCCATCCCCACATCCAGACGGTCAAGGTCGGTGATATACAGGCTCAGGGACTTCGAGACATTGGATCTTCCATCACTCTGGTAAGCCCAGTTATTGTTTCTCCAGAAGACCCTGTACCAGATTCCCAATTACCCATCTCCCTGGCTGAGGGCCAGCGCTCAGACGTCCCTCTGGCATGTGTGCAGTTGGACCTAAAAACCGACCAGGGAGAGGTCGAGGTGGAGCTTGTGGATAGCCTCCCCACACCTGGTATTTTGGGGACCATCCAGGAAGTGATCGATGTGGGGATTGTGAACAGCCTCCCCATTCCTGACATTGTGGAGACTGACCAGAGCAAGGCTGATGTGGAGCTTATGGACACCGTCCACACACCTGTTGTTTCGGGGACTAGCCAGGAGGAAGTTGAAGTGGGGTTCATAGATGGCCCCACCAAGCCTGTTTCGGATACCACTCAAAGGGAAGTGAAAGTGGGGCTTGTGAATTACCTCCTCACACCAGTCATTTTGGAGAATGACCTAGTACAAGGACTATCCAGTCAGTTTGAAGAAGCCATCACCCACCTCCAAGCCAAGCAGGACCCTGATGTGGATCTTTCTAACATCTTTTCCAGGGATGGTTTGCATTCCCGGTCTCCATCATCGACTTCTGAGCCAAGAACCGTGAGTAAGCCTAACCACACTGTGGCTTTTGACTGGGGGAGGATTGATAGTGGGAGATTTGTGCAGGCCCAACTCATGGACCCCACAATATGGCTGCTCAACTTGGGGGAGATAATCAGGGGGAGGTGTATAGATGCAAGCCTCTGTTGCTGACCTCACCATTAAAAAGGACAATGCCGTCAAGAGGAGAAGGATGATCGGAAGCCTATCATGTCTGGCTAATATTAAGAAGGGGGAGGAATGTGACGACATGGACTCTCATGGGTTAAAGTTTCTTAAAATCCAGCCAGACAGCATGATAGATTGTCTATAGATGGGGGAGAAGTCCCTCATTGTTTTTACAAGACTCTTGTTGACTCAATGTAATTGTGTTGGCCACTGAAAGCTAGACGTATTGTTCTCCAGACATTTCCAGTAACCATTGTATTGTAGTTGTGTATTGATAATGTAATTATCTTAGTAGCCATTGTCTAGTCGGTGACTCCCAGTTTACATGTACACCCTCAGTCTTTCTATGCACATCATTTAAATGAACATTGTCCATGCAGCTTGAAATTCCTCCAATGGGAGAAGCAATCTTGTCCAACCAATCGATGAGGACGCAGTGTATCCAAGTGGAAGGTTGTGGCTATAAAAAGGACTTCTTTAAGCCACCAGGGGTTGTTGATGGATGCTGATGGATCCAGTCTAAGCTCTTTGGAGCTGACTAGAGGATCAGGATATCTTATGGCTTCAATCTAGGGACTCCGGACCCGGTTGGAGACCATATCCACAGCCTAGGGATTTCGACTCCGGCTGCCAGGATTTTAACATCAAACCAGGACTACCTAAGGAGGACACTCAGGTTGGGACAGTTCAGTCACCTGTTACAGACTTTGCAGACCTCAGACAGCTTGGAACCTGTGAGGCATGGACATTCTAAATCCCTGGTGAGCTAGCGGAAGGGTGAGACTCTGTTGCCTGTTACATTTGTGTGTTTTGCTGGTTATGTGATATGTGCCGTTAATTGTTTGGGGATCCAATAAAGTCTAATTATTGTGGTTCCCTCACCCTGTGTTGTCTGAGTAGTGTTACACGCACGGTTAAGGAGGCCGGCGTTCAGTTGGGATGAGCCCTGAGCCACGCTGTCTTTCTAAAGGCGGCGGGTTTTAGTGGACGAGAGCACCCACTGAGCCCCGTGTCTCCACAATTGGTGGCAGCGGTGGGATACTACTCAGCCTGGTTTACCCAGGGGAGCTGCAGTGGACTGGTGTTTTCGGACACCGTCCAGGGCTCAACAACCAGGGAGGCACATAAGCATACCCAGCAGGCCATAGGGGAGGCATTCAGGTTTCGGACGCTGCCATGTCCAACCCCACCAGCTCAGCCATGGGACAAGGACAAGAGAGGAGTTACGACCGCTGCAGTAAATGGATGTTGCAGGATCTGTGCCGGAGGCGAGAGATTGTCTGCTGGAGCGTTGGGATGCCCAGAATGATTCAGAGGACGATGAGGATCCCGCCGATATTGACCCAGAGGATGTAGACTATGTGCCACATCATGGATCTAGTGACAATTGGGAATCAACTTTGTCCAAAATGGCCCAAGCCACAGCGTTGTTGGATGCATTGGGGCCTAGATCCTCAAGAGAAGAGAGGGCTTATGTTCTGGAATATGTTTATGGGATTCCAGCTGCAGTACTGCTAACACCAGCCGGTCGAGAAGGATGGTCCCGCTACCCAGCAGAAGCTGCGCCAAAACAAAGGACTACAAACAGGGCCTGTGACTCGCCCAATCTATGGCGCTGTTATACATGTGGGCGCAATGGACATCTAGATAAAGATTGTCTCCAAAACCAAGGCCGCATGCTTGGAGCCCGTCTCCCACTCCAACCAGTCAACATATGCCGAGATGAACTAACGAGACCTTAGGAATGCTACTCCCAAGAAACACCAATAGTTGAGGAAGTGGTTTATCCAGTCCACACCCTACGGCAGGCCGGACACCGTACACCAGCCAACCTCCATCCCCACATCCAGACGGTCAAGGTCGGTGATATACAGGCTCAGGGACTTCGAGACATTGGATCTTCCATCACTCTGGTAAGCCCAGTTATTGTTTCTCCAGAAGACCCTGTACCAGATTCCCAATTACCCATCTCCCTGGCTGAGAGCCAGCGCTCAGACGTCCCTCTGGCATGTGTGCAGTTGGACCTAAAAACCGACCAGGGAGAGGTCGAGGTGGAGCTTGTGGATAGCCTCCCCACACCTGGTATTTTGGGGACCATCCAGGAAGTGATCGATGTGGGGATTGTGAACAGCCTCCCCATTCCTGACATTGTGGAGACTGACCAGAGCAAGGCTGATGTGGAGCTTATGGACACCGTCCACACACCTGTTGTTTCGGGGACTAGCCAGGAGGAAGTTGAAGTGGGGTTCATAGATGGCCCCACCAAGCCTGTTTCGGATACCACTCAAAGGGAAGTGAAAGTGGGGCTTGTGAATTACCTCCTCACACCAGTCATTTTGGAGAATGACCTAGTACAAGGACTATCCAGTCAGTTTGAAGAAGCCATCACCCACCTCCAAGCCAAGCAGGACCCTGATGTGGATCTTTCTAACATCTTTTCCAGGGATGGTTTGCATTCCCGGTCTCCATCATCGACTTCTGAGCCAAGAACCGTGAGTAAGCCTAACCACACTGTGGCTTTTGACTGGGGGAGGATTGATAGTGGGAGATTTGTGCAGGCCCAACTCATGGACCCCACAATATGGCTGCTCAACTTGGGGGAGGTAATCAGGGGGAGGTGTATAGATGCAAGCCTCTGTTGCTGACCTCACCATTAAAAAGGACAATGCCGTCAAGAGGAGAAGGATGATCGGAAGCCTATCATGTCTGGCTAATATTAAGAAGGGGGAGGAATGTGACGACATGGACTCTCATGGGTTAAAGTTTCTTAAAATCCAGCCAGACAGCATGATAGATTGTCTATAGATGGGGGAGAAGTCCCTCATTGTTTTTACAAGACTCTTGTTGACTCAATGTAATTGTGTTGGCCACTGAAAGCTAGACGTATTGTTCTCCAGACATTTCCAGTAACCATTGTATTGTAGTTGTGTATTGATAATGTAATTATCTTAGTAGCCATTGTCTAGTCGGTGACTCCCAGTTTACATGTACACCCTCAGTCTTTCTATGCACATCATTTAAATGAACATTGTCCATGCAGCTTGATATTCCTCCAATGGGAGAAGCAATCTTGTCCAACCAATCGATGAGGACGCAGTGTATCCAAGTGGAAGGTTGTGGCTATAAAAAGGACTTCTTTAAGCCACCAGGGGTTGTTGATGGATCCAGTCTAAGCTCTTTGGAGCTGACTAGAGGATCAGGATATCTTATGGCTTCAATCTAGGGACTCCGGACCCGGTTGGAGACCATATCCACAGCCTAGGGATTTCGACTCCGGCTGCCAGGATTTTAACATCAAACCAGGACTACCTAAGGAGGACACTCAGGTTGGGACAGTTCAGTCACCTGTTACAGACTTTGCAGACCTCAGACAGCTTGGAACCTGTGAGGCATGGACATTCTAAATCCCTGGTGAGCCAGCGGAAGGGTGAGACTCTGTTGCCTGTTACATTTGTGTGTTTTGCTGGTTATGTGATATGTGCCGTTAATTGTTTGGGGATCCAATAAAGTCTAATTATTGTGGTTCCCTCACCCTGTGTTGTCTGAGTAGTGTTACGCGCACGGTTAAGGAGGCCGGCGTTCAGTTGGGATGAGCCCTGAGCCACGCTGTCTTTCTAAAGGCGGCGGGTTTTAGTGGACGAGAGCACCCACTGAGCCCCGTGTCTCCACAATTGGTGGCAGCGGTGGGATACTACTCAGCCTGGTTTACCCAGGGGAGCTGCAGTGGACTGGTGTTTTCGGACACCGTCCAGGGCTCAACAACCAGGGAGGCACATAAGCATACCCAGCAGGCCATAGGGGAGGCATTCAGGTTTCGGACGCTGCCATGTCCAACCCCACCAGCTCAGCCATGGGACAAGGACAAGAGAGGAGTTACGACCGCTGCAGTAAATGGATGTTGCAGGATCTGTGCCGGAGGCGAGAGATTGTCTGCTGGAGCGTTGGGATGCCCAGAATGATTCAGAGGACGATGAGGATCCCGCCGATATTGACCCAGAGGATGTAGACTATGTGCCACATCATGGATCTAGTGACAATTGGGAATCAACTTTGTCCAAAATGGCCCAAGCCACAGCGTTGTTGGATGCATTGGGGCCTAGATCCTCAAGAGAAGAGAGGGCTTATGTTCTGGAATATGTTTATGGGATTCCAGCTGCAGTACTGCTAACACCAGCCGGTCGAGAAGGATGGTCCCGCTACCCAGCAGAAGCTGCGCCAAAACAAAGGACTACAAACAGGGCCTGTGACTCGCCCAATCTATGGCGCTGTTATACATGTGGGCGCAATGGACATCTAGATAAAGATTGTCTCCAAAACCAAGGCCGCATGCTTGGAGCCCGTCTGCCACTCCAACCAGTCAACATATGCCGAGATGAACTAACGAGACCTGAGGAATGCTACTCCCAAGAAACACCAATAGTTGAGGAAGTGGTTTATCCAGTCCACACCCTACGGCAGGCCGGACACCGTACACCAGCCAACCTCCATCCCCACATCCAGACGGTCAAGGTCGGTGATATACAGGCTCAGGGACTTCGAGACATTGGATCTTCCATCACTCTGGTAAGCCCAGTTATTGTTTCTCCAGAAGACCCTGTACCAGATTCCCAATTACCCATCTCCCTGGCTGAGGGCCAGCGCTCAGACGTCCCTCTGGCATGTGTGCAGTTGGACCTAAAAACCGACCAGGGAGAGGTCGAGGTGGAGCTTGTGGATAGCCTCCCCACACCTGGTATTTTGGGGACCATCCAGGAAGTGATCGATGTGGGGATTGTGAACAGCCTCCCCATTCCTGACATTGTGGAGACTGACCAGAGCAAGGCTGATGTGGAGCTTATGGACACCGTCCACACACCTGTTGTTTCGGGGACTAGCCAGGAGGAAGTTGAAGTGGGGTTCATAGATGGCCCCACCAAGCCTGTTTCGGATACCACTCAAAGGGAAGTGAAAGTGGGGCTTGTGAATTACCTCCTCACACCAGTCATTTTGGAGAATGACCTAGTACAAGGACTATCCAGTCAGTTTGAAGAAGCCATCACCCACCTCCAAGCCAAGCAGGACCCTGATGTGGATCTTTCTAACATCTTTTCCAGGGATGGTTTGCATTCCCGGTCTCCATCATCGACTTCTGAGCCAAGAACCGTGAGTAAGCCTAACCACACTGTGGCTTTTGACTGGGGGAGGATTGATAGTGGGAGATTTGTGCAGGCCCAACTCATGGACCCCACAATATGGCTGCTCAACTTGGGGGAGGTAATCAGGGGGAGGTGTATAGATGCAAGCCTCTGTTGCTGACCTCACCATTAAAAAGGACAATGCCGTCAAGAGGAGAAGGATGATCGGAAGCCTATCATGTCTGGCTAATATTAAGAAGGGGGAGGAATGTGACGACATGGACTCTCATGGGTTAAAGTTTCTTAAAATCCAGCCAGACAGCATGATAGATTGTCTATAGATGGGGGAGAAGTCCCTCATTGTTTTTACAAGACTCTTGTTGACTCAATGTAATTGTGTTGGCCACTGAAAGCTAGACGTATTGTTCTCCAGACATTTCCAGTAACCATTGTATTGTAGTTGTGTATTGATAATGTAATTATCTTAGTAGCCATTGTCTAGTCGGTGACTCCCAGTTTACATGTACACCCTCAGTCTTTCTATGCACATCATTTAAATGAACATTGTCCATGCAGCTTGATATTCCTCCAATGGGAGAAGCAATCTTGTCCAACCAATCGATGAGGACGCAGTGTATCCAAGTGGAAGGTTGTGGCTATAAAAAGGACTTCTTTAAGCCACCAGGGGTTGTTGATGGATGCTGATGGATCCAGTCTAAGCTCTTTGGAGCTGACTAGAGGATCAGGATATCTTATGGCTTCAATCTAGGGACTCCGGACCCGGTTGGAGACCATATCCACAGCCTAGGGATTTCGACTCCGGCTGCCAGGATTTTAACATCAAACCAGGACTACCTAAGGAGGACACTCAGGTTGGGACAGTTCAGTCACCTGTTACAGACTTTGCAGACCTCAGACAGCTTGGAACCTGTGAGGCATGGACATTCTAAATCCCTGGTGAGCCAGCGGAAGGGTGAGACTCTGTTGCCTGTTACATTTGTGTGTTTTGCTGGTTATGTGATATGTGCCGTTAATTGTTTGGGGATCCAATAAAGTCTAATTATTGTGGTTCCCTCACCCTGTGTTGTCTGAGTAGTGTTACGCGCACGGTTAAGGAGGCCGGCGTTCAGTTGGGATGAGCCCTGAGCCACGCTGTCTTTCTAAAGGCGGCGGGTTTTAGTGGACGAGAGCACCCACTGAGCCCCGTGTCTCCACAATTGGTGGCAGCGGTGGGATACTACTCAGCCTGGTTTACCCAGGGGAGCTGCAGTGGACTGGTGTTTTCGGACACCGTCCAGGGCTCAACAACCAGGGAGGCACATAAGCATACCCAGCAGGCCATAGGGGAGGCATTCAGGTTTCGGACGCTGCCATGTCCAACCCCACCAGCTCAGCCATGGGACAAGGACAAGAGAGGAGTTACGACCGCTGCAGTAAATAGATGTTGCAGGATCTGTGCCGGAGGCGAGAGATTGTCTGCTGGAGCGTTGGGATGCCCAGAATGATTCAGAGGACGATGAGGATCCCGCCGATATTGACCCAGAGGATGTAGACTATGTGCCACATCATGGATCTAGTGACAATTGGGAATCAACTTTGTCCAAAATGGCCCAAGCCACAGCGTTGTTGGATGCATTGGGGCCTAGATCCTCAAGAGAAGAGAGGGCTTATGTTCTGGAATATGTTTATGGGATTCCAGCTGCAGTACTGCTAACACCAGCCGGTCGAGAAGGATGGTCCCGCTACCCAGCAGAAGCTGCGCCAAAACAAAGGACTACAAACAGGGCCTGTGACTCGCCCAATCTATGGCGCTGTTATACATGTGGGCGCAATGGACATCTAGATAAAGATTGTCTCCAAAACCAAGGCCGCATGCTTGGAGCCCGTCTGCCACTCCAACCAGTCAACATATGCCGAGATGAACTAACGAGACCTGAGGAATGCTACTCCCAAGAAACACCAATAGTTGAGGAAGTGGTTTATCCAGTCCACACCCTACGGCAGGCCGGACACCGTACACCAGCCAACCTCCATCCCCACATCCAGACGGTCAAGGTCGGTGATATACAGGCTCAGGGACTTCGAGACATTGGATCTTCCATCACTCTGGTAAGCCCAGTTATTGTTTCTCCAGAAGACCCTGTACCAGATTCCCAATTACCCATCTCCCTGGCTGAGGGCCAGCGCTCAGACGTCCCTCTGGCATGTGTGCAGTTGGACCTAAAAACCGACCAGGGAGAGGTCGAGGTGGAGCTTGTGGATAGCCTCCCCACACCTGGTATTTTGGGGACCATCCAGGAAGTGATCGATGTGGGGATTGTGAACAGCCTCCCCATTCCTGACATTGTGGAGACTGACCAGAGCAAGGCTGATGTGGAGCTTATGGACACCGTCCACACACCTGTTGTTTCGGGGACTAGCCAGGAGGAAGTTGAAGTGGGGTTCATAGATGGCCCCACCAAGCCTGTTTCGGATACCACTCAAAGGGAAGTGAAAGTGGGGCTTGTGAATTACCTCCTCACACCAGTCATTTTGGAGAATGACCTAGTACAAGGACTATCCAGTCAGTTTGAAGAAGCCATCACCCACCTCCAAGCCAAGCAGGACCCTGATGTGGATCTTTCTAACATCTTTTCCAGGGATGGTTTGCATTCCCGGTCTCCATCATCGACTTCTGAGCCAAGAACCGTGAGTAAGCCTAACCACACTGTGGCTTTTGACTGGGGGAGGATTGATAGTGGGAGATTTGTGCAGGCCCAACTCATGGACCCCACAATATGGCTGCTCAACTTGGGGGAGGTAATCAGGGGGAGGTGTATAGATGCAAGCCTCTGTTGCTGACCTCACCATTAAAAAGGACAATGCCGTCAAGAGGAGAAGGATGATCGGAAGCCTATCATGTCTGGCTAATATTAAGAAGGGGGAGGAATGTGACGACATGGACTCTCATGGGTTAAAGTTTCTTAAAATCCAGACAGACAGCATGATAGATTGTCTATAGATGGGGGAGAAGTCCCTCGTTGTTTTTACAAGACTCTTGTTGACTCAATGTAATTGTGTTGGCCACTGAAAGCTAGACGTATTGTTCTCCAGACATTTCCAGTAACCATTGTATTGTAGTTGTGTATTGATAATGTAATTATCTTAGTAGCCATTGTCTAGTCGGTGACTCCCAGTTTACATGTACACCCTCAGTCTTTCTATGCACATCATTTAAATGAACATTGTCCATGCAGCTTGAAATTCCTCCAATGGGAGAAGCAATCTTGTCCAACCAATCGATGAGGACGCAGTGTATCCAAGTGGAAGGTTGTGGCTATAAAAAGGACTTCTTTAAGCCACCAGGGGTTGTTGATGGATGCTGATGGATCCAGTCTAAGCTCTTTGGAGCTGACTAGAGGATCAGGATATCTTATGGCTTCAATCTAGGGACTCCGGACCCGGTTGGAGACCATATCCACAGCCTAGGGATTTCGACTCCGGCTGCCAGGATTTTAACATCGAACCAGGACTACCTAAGGAGGACACTCAGGTTGGGACAGTTCAGTCACCTGTTACAGACTTTGCAGACCTCAGACAGCTTGGAACCTGTGAGGCATGGACATTCTAAATCCCTGGTGAGCCAGCGGAAGGGTGAGACTCTGTTGCCTGTTACATTTGTGTGTTTTGCTGGTTATGTGATATGTGCCGTTAATTGTTTGGGGATCCAATAAAGTCTAATTATTGTGGTTCCCTCACCCTGTGTTGTCTGAGTAGTGTTACGCGCACGGTTAAGGAGGCCGGCGTTCAGTTGGGATGAGCCCTGAGCCACGCTGTCTTTCTAAAGGCGGCGGGTTTTAGTGGACGAGAGCACCCACTGAGCCCCGTGTCTCCACAATTGGTGGCAGCGGTGGGATACTACTCAGCCTGGTTTACCCAGGGGAGCTGCAGTGGACTGGTGTTTTCGGACACCGTCCAGGGCTCAACAACCAGGGAGGCACATAAGCATACCCAGCAGGCCATAGGGGAGGCATTCAGGTTTCGGACGCTGCCATGTCCAACCCCACCAGCTCAGCCATGGGACAAGGACAAGAGAGGAGTTACGACCGCTGCAGTAAATGGATGTTGCAGGATCTGTGCCGGAGGCGAGAGATTGTCTGCTGGAGCGTTGGGATGCCCAGAATGATTCAGAGGACGATGAGGATCCCGCCGATATTGACCCAGAGGATGTAGACTATGTGCCACATCATGGATCTAGTGACAATTGGGAATCAACTTTGTCCAAAATGGCCCAAGCCACAGCATTGTTGGATGCATTGGGGCCTAGATCCTCAAGAGAAGAGAGGGCTTATGTTCTGGAATATGTTTATGGGATTCCAGCTGCAGTACTGCTAACACCAGCCGGTCGAGAAGGATGGTCCCGCTACCCAGCAGAAGCTGCGCCAAAACAAAGGACTACAAACAGGGCCTGTGACTCGCCCAATCTATGGCGCTGTTATACATGTGGGCGCAATGGACATCTAGATAAAGATTGTCTCCAAAACCAAGGCCGCATGCTTGGAGCCCGTCTGCCACTCCAACCAGTCAACATATGCCGAGATGAACTAACGAGACCTGAGGAATGCTACTCCCAAGAAACACCAATAGTTGAGGAAGTGGTTTATCCAGTCCACACCCTACGGCAGGCCGGACACCGTACACCAGCCAACCTCCATCCCCACATCCAGACGGTCAAGGTCGGTGATATACAGGCTCAGGGACTTCGAGACATTGGATCTTCCATCACTCTGGTAAGCCCAGTTATTGTTTCTCCAGAAGACCCTGTACCAGATTCCCAATTACCCATCTCCCTGGCTGAGGGCCAGCGCTCAGACGTCCCTCTGGCATGTGTGCAGTTGGACCTAAAAACCGACCAGGGAGAGGTCAAGGTGGAGCTTGTGGATAGCCTCCCCACACCTGGTATTTTGGGGACCATCCAGGAAGTGATCGATGTGGGGATTGTGAACAGCCTCCCCATTCCTGACATTGTGGAGACTGACCAGAGCAAGGCTGATGTGGAGCTTATGGACACCGTCCACACACTTTTGTTTCGGGGACTAGCCAGGAAGAAGTTGAAGTGGGGTTCATAGATGGCCCCACCAAGCCTGTTTCGGATACCACTCAAAGGGAAGTGAAAGTGGGGCTTGTGAATTACCTCCTCACACCAGTCATTTTGGAGAATGACCTAGTACAAGGACTATCCAGTCAGTTTGAAGAAGCCATCACCCACCTCCAAGCCAAGCAGGACCCTGATGTGGATCTTTCTAACATCTTTTCCAGGGATGGTTTGCATTCCCGGTCTCCATCATCGACTTCTGAGCCAAGAACCGTGAGTAAGCCTAACCACACTGTGGCTTTTGACTGGGGGAGGATTGATAGTGGGAGATTTGTGCAGGCCCAACTCATGGACCCCACAATATGGCTGCTCAACTTGGGGGAGGTAATCAGGGGGAGGTGTATAGATGCAAGCCTCTGTTGCTGACCTCACCATTAAAAAGGACAATGCCGTCAAGAGGAGAAGGATGATCGGAAGCCTATCATGTCTGGCTAATATTAAGAAGGGGGAGGAATGTGACGACATGGACTCTCATGGGTTAAAGTTTCTTAAAATCCAGCCAGACAGCATGATAGATTGTCTATAGATGGGGGAGAAGTCCCTCATTGTTTTTACAAGACTCTTGTTGACTCAATGTAATTGTGTTGGCCACTGAAAGCTAGACGTATTGTTCTCCAGACATTTCCAGTAACCATTGTATTGTAGTTGTGTATTGATAATGTAATTATCTTAGTAGCCATTGTCTAGTCGGTGACTCCCAGTTTACATGTACACCCTCAGTCTTTCTATGAACATCATTTAAATGAACATTGTCCATGCAGCTTGAAATTCCTCCAATGGGAGAAGCAATCTTGTCCAACCAATCGATGAGGACGCAGTGTATCCAAGTGGAAGGTTGTGGCTATAAAAAGGACTTCTTTAAGCCACCAGGGGTTGTTGATGGATGCTGATGGATCCAGTCTAAGCTCTTTGGAGCTGACTAGAGGATCAGGATATCTTATGGCTTCAATCTAGGGACTCCGGACCCGGTTGGAGACCATATCCACAGCCTAGGGATTTCGACTCCGGCTGCCAGGATTTTAACATCAAACCAGGACTACCTAAGGAGGACACTCAGGTTGGGACAGTTCAGTCACCTGTTACAGACTTTGCAGACCTCAGACAGCTTGGAACCTGTGAGGCATGGACATTCTAAATCCCTGGTGAGCCAGCGGAAGGGTGAGACTCTGTTGTCTGTTACATTTGTGTGTTTTGCTGGTTATGTGATATGTGCCGTTAATTGTTTGGGGATCCAATAAAGTCTAATTATTGTGGTTCCCTCACCCTGTGTTGTCTGAGTAGTGTTACGCCCACGGTTAAGGAGGCCGGCGTTCAGTTGGGATGAGCCCTGAGCCACGCTGTCTTTCTAAAGGCGGCGGGTTTTAGTGGACGAGAGCACCCACTGAGCCCCGTGTCTCCACACCTCCTATCCTCCTTTTATCGAAACTACTGCATTAAAATCTCCCCCCACTATCTTATTTGGGTCTACATCCACTCCCAATTTGTTGGTGATAAAGTCAAAGAAGGCTTTTTGTTCGGTATTAGGGGCGTATATATTGTGTATACTAAACTCTCCCTGCGGGCTAGTTAATTTGATATGTATGTACCTCCCACCATCATCACTGTCTTGGGACACTATTTCGTGAGTAAAGTGTTTGTTTATTAAGATCATTACCCCTGCCTTCCTTCCCTGGGATCCTGACCCGACTACCGCCCCCACCCATAATTTTTGCATACGAAAAAAATCCCCTTTTTGCAGGTGGGTCTCCTGCAGTAGTGCGATATCTACCTTCAGTCTTTTAAGGTGTCGTAATATCATCATGCGCTTATGTGGAGACTTCAAACCTTTTACGTTCCAAGTGACTAATTTAACCATTATCCCAACATCTCGGGACATTTGTGTCGCTATATGTTCTCACTTGTGTGTGTCTTGGCGTCTTTCCCTGGTCTTTTCCCTGCCTTAACTCCGCTGCGTACTGACAACTATGTATTGCCTGGGCGCAACCTTGTGTCCTCTTCTTGGCATTAACTATAAACCTGTTGGCTACCCCCCAACTGCCCTCAGTTTTCTTTCGGTGTTCTTATAGCGTTGCTTTACATGAACCCAAGTATTCAACCTAAATCTATGGTCAACTAACAACCCCTCAACTGTCCCCCCCCTTTACAATCAATCGTCTCGTCACTTCCATTTTTTCTGTGATGCTCCTGGCTCCGCAATCCCCTCTCAGCCCCCTAATTAACATTTACATATGGCCTGTCCCCCATTGTTCTGTTATCTAACACACCAGAGCAAGGCCTTCCTGGTCAATAACCGTGCCAGCATACAATGACCCCTCCCTCATTGCCCATACCTATTATTTGTTGCCTCTGGTCTCAATTTCACTTCACCTCCCATCAGCATAAGTAACCTGGCTACCAGAAGAGCGATTTATCAGTAGATACTAAAAAGAGAGAAACCCGGTCCCCCATAGATGTTAGGCTCCCCCTACACCCCCCATGGGGCAGGGCACCTTGGTCCATATAGATTGAAAAGGCGAGGGGAACTGAAGAGAAAAGAAAGGAAAAGCCTACAAGAGGGGGGAAAAAAAGGAAGAGGAAGTAAGAAGTGGAAAAGGAAGTGGAAGAGGAAGTAGGAAGTGGAAAAGGAAGTGGAAAAAGAAGTAGGAAGTGGAAAAGGAAGTAGGAAGTGGAAGAGGAAGTAGGAAGTGGAAAAGGAAGTGGAAGAGGAGGTAGGAAGTGGAAAAGGAAGTGGAAGAGGAAGTATGAAGTTGAAAAGGAAGTGGAAGAGGAAGTAGGAAGTGGAAGAGGAAGTGGAAAAGGAAATAGGAAGTGGAAGAGGAAGTAGGAAGTGGAAAAGGAAGTGGAAGAGTATGTAGGAAGTGGAAGAGGAAGTGGAAGTAGGATGTGGAAAAGGAAGTGGAAGAGGAAATAGGAAGTGGAAGAGGAAATGAAAGAGGAAGTAGGAAGTGGAAAAGGAAGTAAAAGAGGTAGTAGAAGTGGAAAAGGAAGTAAGAAGTGAAAGAGGAAGTGGGACAGGAGGTGAAAGTAGGAAGTGGAAGAGGAAGTGGAAGTAAGTTGGAAGTGGAAGAGGAAGTGGAAGTAGGAGGTGGAAGAGGAAGTAGGAAGTGGAAGAGGAAGTAGGAATTAGAAGAGGAAGTGGAAAAAGAAGTAGGAAGAGGTAGATGGGATGGTAAAGGAAGTGCAAGAGAAGTGGAAGAGGCAGTATGAGGTGGAAGTAGGAAGCGAAAGAGGTAGTGAAAGGGGAAGCAGGAAGCGGAAGGGGAGGCAGAAGAGGAAGTAGGAAGCGGAAGCAGAAAGTAAAGATGCAATAATAGACAGTAGATGTTTCTCATCCCCTGCATTCCGTCAGTCCCCTCTCTCTTGGGCCCCTCAGTTCAGTTCAAAAATATCGATTCTTCTCCCTGCAGCCTCTCTCATGGCGCTCCCCTCTTCTGGCCTCCAGGCCAACGTGACGGCGACCTCCTTGCTTTTGGACTTCCTGCATGTATCTCCTTCCCCTCCATCCAGTCGTTCCGGCCCAATGCCCGGCTCTCCTCCTCTTTTCCTTGCCGAGTATGTTGCCTCTCCAGGAAGTCCTCCGTCTGGTTTCTATTCTCCATCTTCTCCATCCATCTCTCCGCCTCACCCAAGTCTTTCGTCGCAAAAAGGGATCCATCACGTCTTGTTACTCTCAGTATTGCAGGATACAGCAGTTGGAATTTTATGCCTTTACGATACAGCGCGGTACAAATCTTACTAAAGGCTTTCCTTTTGCGTGTAACCTCCGCCGAGTAGTCACCGAAGATCAGCACCTTATGCCCTTGTAGAGACAGTGGGGTCCTCCTTCCTCTAAACGCTCGCAGTATCTCTTCTTTGTCTTTGTATTCCAAGTATTTTATTATCACTTGGCGCGGTCTTGTCACTCCCGTGCTGTCTTCCTTCCCATTTGTTCCTCCTGTGCCTGGACGCTCTCTTACAGGGCCCACTCTGTGCGCTCTTTCCACCCTGCATTTGTGCGTTAAACCTAGCGCCTTGGGGAGCTCTGCTTCACATATGTTGTCCAATTGCCGCATACTTATAGATTCCGGCAAGCCCACCAGCCTTAAATTGCTTCTTCTGGAGCGGTTTTCCAGATCCTCTAGTTTGTCTCTCATGGCCTGGGATCCCTCCACCATCTCCTGCAGCTGCCCCTTTAATGCTGCCACCTCGTCCTCTGTGTCAGAGATTCTTTGCTCCATCTCTGACATCCTGGCTCCCTGCTGTGCGATCTGTTCCTTTAAGGGTGCTAGCACTGCCCCCACCATAGCCTCTAGAGAGTCTTTGATCTTGTCTGCCAGGTGCACTGCCACTGCTCCAGCCAGACGGTCATAATCAATTTGCAGGCCTGGGAACTGCTCGTGCTGCTGGGCTGTCTGCTGCTGGGCTGTCTGCTGCTGGGCTGTCTGCTGCTGGTGCTGCTGGGCTATCTGCTGCTGGGGTGTCTGCTGCTGGTGCTGCTGGGCTGTCTGCTGCTGGTGCTGCTGGGCTGTCTGCTGCTGGTGCTGCTGGGCTGTCTGCTGCTGGTGCTGCTGGGCTGTCTGCTGCTGGTGCTGCTGGGCTGTCTGCTGCTGGAGTTGCTGGGCTGTCTGCTGCTGGAGTTGCTGGGCTGTCTGCTGTTGGAGTTGCTGGGCTGTCTGCTGTTCGTGCTGCTCGGCTGCCTGTTACACGTGTTGCCGAGCTTTTTGCTGCTCTCTCAGCTGCTCCCCCTCCTCCTCCTCCATCCGTCCCCGCTCACCTCCCTGCACACCGCCGCGGCCCGCGGCCGCCATTTTGCACTCCATGTGCACTGCTTTCTCTGCAGCACCCTGCTCCAGCTGTCTGCCACCGCTCCGGAGGAGGTAACGCTCCATGCACGGTCACCTCCCGCTCCTCGCCTCGCCTTCTCCGCCTCCTCCCCCGGCCGTGGGGCTCCTGTAGTCGGTGTGTGGGGCTGAGGAATGTGCGGAGCTCTGTCTCCCGCGTCCTCACATCACAGCGCCGGAACCGGAAGCTAGGTTTACTTTTATATAAGGGGTTAAAAAAAGGTTTGTCCAAAAAATTGGAGCACTTTCTGCGGCATTTTCTGCAACTTGTAGTGTTCTCATTTTTCGGGATATGGGGCTCACTGATGGCTTTTTTGTTTGCATTTTTAGCTGTACCATTTTTGCGCAGATGCTACGTTTTGACTCCCTGGTATTGCATTTTGCTGAAAATTTGCGAAGACCAAAAAACGTAACTTTGCCAGTTGGATTTTTTTTTACGGCTACGCCATCTACCGATCTAATTGATTAATTTTATATTTTGATAGACTGGGCATTTCTGAACTCTGCGATACCAAATGAGTGTATATTTTTTTAACCCTTTGATTTTTAGTGGGGCGAATGGAGAATGATTTAAACTTTTAGTAGTTTTTTTAATTCTATAAAACTTTTTTTTTTACTTATTTTTATTTTAATAGTCTCTCTAGGGGTAAGGATTAGCCGTCTGATCGCTTGTTCATTTCTGCTGATCAGAGCGGCAGAGCTCTGATCAGCTGAAATGCTGCTGTCCTGTTAAAGCCAGCCGGCTGTAACAGGATGTGAGTCATGATAGCGACAGGAGTCATCACATAACCCTGTGCTACCATGGCAACCATCGGCTTCCCATAATCGCGTTACGGGGCCTCCGATGGCGGTGTAGAAAGGAAATTGGAATAGTCATGGGCCCTCGTGTGGATTACCACAGACCTGCGTGTTTTTGGGGTTAATAAAGGAGTGAAATAGGGTATTGTTTTTATCTTATTTTGTGTTTGTGTTTATTTCTTTTCACTTCCAGATTAGTAATGGGGGTAGGGTTTTCATAGACCCTGCCATTACTAATCTAGAGCTTAGTGGCAGCTGTGAGCTGTTATTAACCCCTTATTAGCCTGATTGCCACCGCACCAGTGCAATCGGGAAGAGCCGGGTAAAGTGCCAGGATTGTCACATATAATGGATGTGACAATCCTGGGTGGCTGTGGGCTGCTATTGCTATAACGCGCCTGCTTTAATCTTATTTTATTTAATTTTCCTTTATTTATTTTTTATTTCCAAAGGTTCCGGATCATTATCCGGAGTTCCCTGAGAACTCCAGGCCCGGGTCCGGTACTCGGGTATTTTTAAAATCGCTCGGATCCTAAATTTTACAGTCCGGGTCTGTCCATCACTAATCAATAGACAAACAAAAAAGTGCATGGTGTTTATGTAGTTGTGTAAACAGAAATATGATATTCAAAATTAAAAATGACATGCCATAAGGCAAGCAAAATCAAGAAATGCAAGAAACTAAATTATTGAGTAAATGTATTAAATATTAGTTGTATCCAAACTATAATTAAATTGTTGTACAATGTTTTTCTCCACTTTTCTTAGATAATAATCTTTTTTCTTATTTTCTCATAGGCACTTCATTCAGGGAAAAGACCCAATCAAAATCAACATCTAAGTCACTGAGCGGGTCGCGTGAAGTACCTCAAAATTTGCAGACCACCACAGGTATGGTTTTAGCATACACAGACCTCTAAATTATGGATAAAAAAACTATTAAAAATAATTTTAACACAAACAGTCCCATTCTCACACCACATAAAAATACCCAATTAAAGAAAGCAGCCAAAGCTCTCATTGAGCCCAATAGGAGTCCTTGTGTCCAATCTATAAATAAAGTGACTCAAGTTGCGCAAGGGCCTTAAATAGGTTACCACCTCTAACCTCTGATCTATGGCCTTTATAATTAATTTGCTTGAGTCAGATTTATGGTACAATTGGAAATGTTTTGGTAGGGATTTTAGGTGTTCCGTCTCATGCAGAGTCTTTGTTTTCTCAATGTCCCTGATGTGCTCACGGACTCACACCTTTAACCCCCTAACCCCTGGACGATTTTTCCGTTTTTGTTTTTTGCTCCCCTTTTTCCGAGAGTCGTAACTTTTTTATTTTTCCCGTCAATCTTGCCATAAGAGGGCTTATTTTTTGCGGGACGTATTGGTCTTTTAAGTGAAACCATGAGTTTTACCATATATGGTACTGGAAAACAGCAAAAAATTTCCACGTGCGGAAAAATTACAAAAAAGTGTGATTGGACAATGGTTTATGGGGTACTTTATTCACCGTGTTCACTTTATGGTAAAACTGATGGGTGGGTGTGATACTTCAGGTTGGTATGAGTTCGTTGATACTAAACATGTTTAGGTTTACTTTTATCTAAGGGGTTAAAAAAAGGTTTGTCCAAAAAATTGGAGCACTTTCAGCGCCATTTTCTGCAACTTGTAGTGTTCTCATTTTTTGGGATATGGGGCTCACTGATGGCTTATTTGTTTGCATTTTTAGCTGAACGATTTCTGCGCAGATGCTACGTTTTGACTCCCTGGTATTGCATCTTGCTCAAAATTTGCGAAGACGAAAAAACTTAACTTTGCCGGTTGGAATTTTTTTTGTACGGCTACGCCGTCTACCGATTATATTAATTCATTTTAGATTTTGATAGACTGGGCATTTCTGAACTCTGTGATACCAAATGAGTGTATATTTATTATTTTTTTAACCCTTTGATTTTTAGTGGGGCGAATGGGGAGTGATTTAAATTTTTAGTTGTTTTTTTTAATTCTTTAAAACTTTTTTTTAAACTTTTTTTATTTTAATAGTCCCCCTAGGGGTAAGGATTAGCTGTCTGATCGCTTGTTCATTTCTGCTGATCAGAGCGGCAGAGCTCTGATCAGCTGAAATGCTGCTGTCCTGTTACAACCAGCCGGCTGTAACAGGATGTGAGTCATGATAGCGACATGAGTTATGACATAACCCTGTGCTACCATGGCAACCATCGGTTTCCCGTGATCGCGTCACGGGGACTCCGATAGCGTAGAGGAAAGGAAATTTCCCTGCCATGGCCATTTACATTGCGCTGTCAGTAATTGACAGCGCAGTCTAAAAGATTAAAAGGCATGGATGAATCGTGGATCCACCCTTGCTTGTAAGCTACACATGTCTGCTGTTCAGATCAGCATATATGTGCGGAAATCGGTGCCGGTTTACTGCAGCAGCAGCCGACGATGATTACACCGCCATTATCTACGATGTACCCAGTACGTCCAATGTCTGTAAGAGGTTAAGTCCCTTGTGGTCATTCCTATGTAGATTTTCTGGCATGGATACTGGGCGTAATAAATCACGCCCTTAGAAGCACAAATATGTTGGTGATTTATTGTGTAAGTTTGTGTTCCTTCCGATTTTTTAATGGGAATCTGTCACCAGATTTGGGGACTACAAGCTGTGTCCAATACCACTGAGTTCTTATATACAGCATTCCAAAATACTGTATATAAGAGCCTAGGCCGCTCTGTAAAACGGAAAAAGTACTTTTATAATACTCACCTAGGGTGGGTCCAGTCCAATGGGTGTCGCAGCTCTCCAGTGCGGTGCCTCCTCTTTCAGGTCTGACGCATCCTCTCTGCTGCGATCTTCGGCCTCCTTCTTCCCAGTACAGTGTGGATGATGTGTCTACGTCATCCACACGAGCCGACATTGCGGTCCTGCGCAGGCGCATTCATCTGCCCTGCTGATGAAAGTACTGTAATGTGCAGGCGCGAGGAAAGATTAACCCCTTCACGACCGGCCGACTTTACACTTTTCGGTATTTGTGGGGGGTTTGCCATTCTTCTGACAGACGTAACTTTTTTATTTTTCAGTCAATATGAACATGTGAGGGCTAATTTTTTGCAGAATGAGCTGTAATTTTAAATGAAACTGAGTTTTACCATGCAGTGTACTGTAAAATGGCAAAAAAAATCCAAATGTGGAGAAATTGCAAAAAAAAGTGTGATTGCTCTATTGTTTTTGAGACATTTTATTCACTGTGTTCACTATATGGTAAACCTGATGTGCTGCTGTGATGCCTGAGGTTACTGCAAGTTTGTAGACACCAAACATGAATAGGTTTACTTTAATCTAAGGGGTTAAAAAAATAATCAGAAGTTTGTCCGAAAAAAGTGACAGACGTTTTGCGCCATTTTCTGAGACCCATAGCGTTCTCATTTTTTTAAATCTATGGCTCAGTGATGGCTTTTTTTAGTATCTCGAGCTGACGTTTTTAACAGTATCATTTTTGCGCAGATGCTATGTGTTCATTGCCTGTTATTGCATTTTGCTTAAGATTTGTGGCAACCAAAAAGCGTAATTTTGGCATTTGGAATTTTTTTGCTGCTACGCCGTTTAAAAATCAGAACAAATGATTTTATATTTTGATAGATCGGGCTGAAGACAGCGATACCAAATGTGTGAATATTTTTTTTTTAACCCTTTATTTTTCAGTGGGGCAAAAGAGGGATGATTTAAACTTTTAGGTGTTTTTACTTTTTTTTTTACTTTTTCAAAACTTTTTCTTACATTTTTTTTTAAATTTGACTAGTACCCCTAGGGGGCTATTAGGATCAGCTGTCTGATCACTCATTTATTTATCCCAATCAGAGCAGCACAATTTAGACTGGGAGAAATTATCATCTCTTGTAACAGCCAGTATTTGGCTTTTTCTTACAGGACCTGAGTCATGTGAGCTACAGGAGTCATCACATGACCCTGTGCTATCATGATAGCCACCAGATCGTTAATGGGTTAAAGATCTCTTACGCATATGCACTACAATACATGGATCTGCTTTGAGCAGGGCAGATCAAAGTGCGCCTGCGTAGGACCTCAATGCCAGCTAGTGAGCATGATGTACGACGCGTCATGCACATGGGCCTCAGAAGAAGGAGGATGGCGATCGCCGCAGAGAGGAAATGCCGGACTAGAGAGAGGAGGCAATGGGTTTGAGATAATGATCAATAACTTTGCTAGCTATTTCATCATCAGCTGACGGTCTCCTTTTTTTCTCAGCCCCAGATCCCCTTGAGTGGAGCCCCAAAAATTGGTCTGTGCGATTTCTTCCTGTAAGCTCCCAAAGTAAGTCTGCCATCTTGTCTTTCTTCTTCCTGCTCCAGCTGTAAGGCTACTTTCACATTTGACAGGATGCAAACCGCATATGACCGGATCCTGTGGATTGAATGTGCAACGCATGCAACCGCAATTGTTATTTTATTGTATGCTTCTACTTCTACTTGTGATGGATGAAGGGGAACACAGAATTTATCGTCTGGCACTGGAGTCAGCTGATCGGGAATAAGCTGAACTCCTGATCTCACAGCCCGCACACGCTGTGATGGATGCAGGTTAACAGCAATCACTGCCTGCTTCCGATCACGTGTGACCATGTTCGGGCTGTGTGGTCATGAGTTCAGCTGAGTTCAGATCAGCTGACTCCAGTGTTGCCCGATTACTTGTTCTGTGTCCCCCTGCATCTATCGCAGAGTGTTCGGGCTGGAGTTCAACAGAGTTCAGATCAGCTGACTCCAGTGTCGGACGAATTCAGCTGACCTCACAGGCAGCACACGCTGCGATGGATGCAGGGGGACCCAGAACAAGTAATCGGCCAACACTGGAGTCAGCTGATCAGATTACTTGATCTGCTGGCTGTATGGTTAGAAGTAGGGATGAGGGAGCACTAAAATGCTCGGGTTCTCGGTAGCCCATGAGTATTTTTTTTTAAATTCATTAAAAAATAAACAAAAACCCCAAACACATAACCCTAACTCTAGGGTTAGGGGGTAAAAAAAATAAAATGTGTGGACTCCCGCTGCATTTTCTATTGCTAAGGTAACCCAAGCAGCTACTGGCTGCTAACCCCCACTGCTTATATGACCTAAATATAAATATATATATATATAAAGCCTGAGATTGCTAATGTCAGGCCAAGTTTGACCCGGCCATTAAGAATCTCCAATAAAGGGTTAAAAAAAAGACATCACACAGAAAAAATACTTTATTAGAAAAAAATACACAGACACTTTATTAGAAATAAATACACAGACACACTTAGGGACTCCATCTTTATTACTCCTTCTCACCCCTTCACGATCCTGGTCTTCTGTCTGAGAGAGAGGGAGATTTCTGTATTGACCATGCCAAGCTGCTTTCTGGGCATGCTCAGTACAAAAAACAGGATTCTGTCTATCAGGATCCGGCGACTTCCGGTACAGCAGGATCGGGGTCATTGAAATACATTGCAGGTACCACTGCATGTACTAATACAGATGGCCACCTGGTGGCGCTATAACAACACAAAAATCTAATATCACCCATGTAACGCAGCCTAAGCCTCAAAGGCTACCATTACTATTACCGATAGAGCTAACAGCCATGAATCATCGTGATCCGGACTCACCTATAAAGTGCACTTATAACTGGATGTTTTGAGTAGCCCTGACACGCGTTTCTCACCTGGCTTCCTCGCTTGAGGAAAGTGTAATGTGTATGTTTTATTATGTGGTGTCTTGGGCGAGATCGTCGCTGTTTGGGCGCGTGCAGGGGGTGGGACGCCGCACATAGAGTCCGCCTCATCCAGTCATTCCAGGGGAAGCGTGGATCTGAAGAATACTTCCACTAACGTCAGTTAACCCATGCATCCTTCTAAGGAAGCTCCCTTGGTGGGGACTCATGCTGAGGCAGCCCCGCACATGCGCACCCAACGAGACCATATCTACTACTGGCAAGTGAAAGGGCACGACCAGGGTGGTAAGAAAATCATCCAAACATAAGGAGAATCAGCCTTAGCCTAAAGAATATGACCATGTATAGTCCTTAAAAGATTTTCTAATGTCCCTATATCATGCAGAGACAAAATTCATATAGTAATATGTGTATATATATATATACCCCTAGATTCTAAATGGACCTTGCGATACCACAAATTTTCAATCCTGTGGGACCACAGTCATGGCGCAGCTTGAAATGTCTCTGGATCATCCTCAGGGAATCAAGATCCACAACATCACACACCGCAATTATGTCCCTAACATGTTCCCTCGTGCGGACGCGTTGTTCCCTTGATGTTAACCCAATATAAATTAGGCTACAGCCACATACTGCATAATAGATAACGTGACTTTTACTGCATGATTTGTAACTTTTTATTTTATACTCTCTAGGTCCATCCCAAGCTGACAACATCTCTGGGCAGACAAAAGGAAAACAACCAAATTTGGGACTCCCTTTCTCAATGCGAGATACCACCCTAGGTACGTAATGGTTCTTCACCAGCATATCCTTTAGGCTTTTCCCCCTTCTAACAGGTAAGAGTGGGCGATGAGTAAAACGTCGTTCAAACTCTAGTCGGTCTTCAGTAACGACCAGTGTTTGTTCAAGATCTGCCTGATCGCCCCCCTCTGACTGTTAACTTGGAGATGAAATGTATCTGTGAGGAAAAAGATTCTTCCCTCTTACTTGTTGATAATAATTGTACCCGTGGAGAACCCTTTTCTGTCTGGTACCCCATTTTTATATTATAGTCCAGAAAAACAATTGCCTCCCGATCTGCCTTATAGGTTAGTTTGATGTTATATGGGTTATTGTTCAACCAAGTCATGAAGCTCTGCAGTTCAGGACCGGTACCCCTTCAGATAATAAAGATGTCATCTATCTTACCACCTAGTGTAAAATTAATAGATTAGGGATAAGCCAAATGGACGACAATGTTTTAATTTTGTTACATACATTTTTCCTTCTGAGTCTTCTGATACCATACCAAAAAAATATTCAATGCACATGATTCAAAAGATAGATTTTCAGCGTAGTTTCTCCTTGATGAAAAATTAACCTTGAAATGGTAGCCTCATTTTAACCAAAACCTGGTATTAATAATTGGACAAATTGAAGAAGGACATGGCATTTGATTTACGAGTAATGCAACAACCTTTTCCCAGTTGATCAGTTTTAGACATCCTTAAAATTATCATTAGTGATGACTAGATATGGGCGAATGCTAAAATATTCGGGTTCGGATTGTTCAAATCCAATAATTTCTACATTTGTGTATTCATACCGAATAACGAACCCAATCCATGTCAATGGGAAACTCGAATAATTTTCCAGAGGACGTTGGAAATAGGCCTGCGAGGGCTGTAAAAATATTGCAATGGATGGAAAATTGTTGAAACTGAATGGCAACAGCATGCGGAAGATGCCTGAATGTATTTCTGACTCACATTTTATTTCTGGGAGTAATTTTGCCAAAGTATTACGCCACTTTTATGGATAGTAGTGGTCACTCAGTTCAATGAGGTCAGGTTACCTGCGATCATAGGTGGATGACAATGGGCAGCTCCAGCTGTGACCGCAAATAACCTAAGTTACGTCACCACACATCGCTGCGACTCATTCTCTGCCTTAAGATCACAGCGGGTGGTCATATTCTATGCCCACGCACTGTCACTTCAGATGTAGCAGAGCTGGAATCGTTATGGGACCTCGTGTGGATTACATCAGACCTGGGTATTTTTGGGGTTAATAAAGGAGTGAAAGAGGGTGTTGTTTTTATCTTATTTTGTGTTTGTGTTTATTTATTTTCACTTACAGATTAGTAATGGGGGTAGGGTTTTCATAGACCCTGCCATTGCTAATCTAGGGCTTAGTGGCAGATGTGAGCTGTTATTAACCCCTTATTAGCCTGATTGCCACCGCACCAGGGGAATCGGGAAGAATCGGGTAGAGTGCCAGGATTGTCACATCTAATGGATGTGACAATCCTGAGTGGCTGTGGGCTGCTATTGTTATAACGCGCCTGCTTTATTCTTATTTTCTTTATCGTTCCTTCCATGGGAGACCCAAACCATGGGTGTATAGCTACTGCCCCCGGAGGACACACAAAGTTACTACACTCAAAAACGTGTAGCTCCTCCCTCCTAGCATATACACCCCCTGCTAGCCAGATCTAGCCAGTTTCTTGCTTTGTGTCAGGAGGATCACACACACGCATGCATCCTTTTTTGATTTTTCATTTTTTCTAAAGATTTGGAAGAAAAGCGGGTCCACTGGACTCCCGGCATGTCCCTTCACACTCCCCTGGCGGCAGTGCTGTTAAGGTTGACTTCAGGGCAGGAGCCCTTCATGCCGCGCTCCTTCACCATCCCTTAGGGGCTCTGGCTTGAAGTTGGAGCCAACACGGTTCTCACTGCCTTGCAGGAGACCGGCCTCCATCCGCAGGCCTTGTGCAGGACCCTGCTGGACGGAGCACTGACCCCCACCCCACAGGGACTGGGCCCTGCGTCTCAAAGCTAAGTATAGAGACTTTTATTCAGAGGGTCCTTCTGCATTGTGGAACACTTTTATTGTGGGGGACAGTGATTGCTTGATAATGCTGCTTTCTTCAGCGCTCTATTGGGAGACCCAGACGATTGGGGGTATAGCTACTGCCCTCTGGAGGCCACACAAAGCACTACATCAAAAGTGCAAGGCCCCTCCCCCTCTGGCTATACCCCCCCCGTGGTATCACGGGTTCTCCAGTTTTAGCTTTGTGTGCGAAGGAGGTCAGACATTCCATGCATAGCTCCACAGATTTTAGTCAGCAGTAGCTGCTGACTATTTCGGATGGAAGAAAAGAGGACACATATAGTGTCCCCAGCATGCTCCCTTCTCACCCCTGGATGGTGTTGTAAGGTTGAGGTACCTATTGCTGGTACAGGGCTGGAGCCTGACATGCTGTTTTCCTTCCACATCCCCTTGTAGGGCTCTGTGGAAGTGGGATCCTGCCGGCCTCTCAGCTCTGACGCCGGGCTCCATCCACAGACCCATTAGAACCTGATGGAGACGGAGCAGGAGTACGATCAGGGACAGGCCCTGCATCATACAGGTACTCTGTGTCCCCGGCAGGCACAGACACACTCCGGGCTGGCTGGGTGTTGTAGTGCGCCGGGGACCGCAACGTTGGAGTTAGTGTCCCTACAGATTACTGGGGGATTTTTTGTGTATGGGAACGCAGCGCCGACCCCCTCTGGACCGGGCGGCGCTGCTGTGACTTGTGGTGCGCCGGGGATCCGCCGTCCGCGCTTTTACGGCGGCGGCGGTTATAAATTGAGTCCCCGGCTTTCTGGGCCTAGGACGCCGGCAGCTCCGATTCGTTCCTGCCCCCACCCTGTCTTTCAGGGTAGGGGAGAGACGCTGTTCGCTAGCAGCGACGAGGGCTGGAGCCTGATTTACATGCTCCAGCCCTCACACTAGGCACAGAGGGAAGCAGGCTTCCCGCTCTTAGCCAGGAACGCCCAGGGCCCGCCCCCCTTCTCTCTCAGACGCCGGCAGCCATTACATGCAGTCTGGCTGGAGGAAGGACGCAAGGCTCTGGGAGACCTGGACTAGGGGCTATCTGGCGACCACACACCCGCTTTTTAAGCGGGCGGTAAGCGATTTGTCTGTGCTGGTCCCTCTAGTGCCTCACGGTGTATCGGTGTACTGTACAGATATATAGATATTGTATTTCTTGCACTGTGAGGTCGCTTCTGGCTGCATCTCCCAGATCACTCTGTGGAAGCAGCAACATGCCATCCTCAAAACGCAAGGCTGCCAAGGCCAGGGCTGTGTGTGCTGCGTGTGCTGCATGTGGGGCTAATCTACCAGCAGGCTCCCATTGTGTGCAATGCTCCGACCCGGTGCTGCTTCGCCAGCCGGAGTCAGGAGAGGTAGTGACCCAGGCTGAGACGCTTGTAAGTTCTGCCCCGGTGACAGGGACAGACTTTGCAGTTTTTGCGGATAATATGTCTGTGTCTATGGCAAAAATCCTTGAAACCTTGCAATCTATGCATGGGGCTCAGTCTTTGGGCACGGCGAGGCCTCTGTCCTCAGGTCCCCCTCACTTGGAATTAATCCAGCCCACAGGGGGGTCCCCGGCTTCACAGGCCGAGGATTATGACTCAGATGATAGCCCCAGCCACCCTAAGCGAGCTCGCTGGGAAAGACCCTCGACGTCATCACACTGCTCAGGGTCTCAGCGCAATCAGTCTCCCTGTGATGTGTCTGATGAGAGTGATCAGGAATCCATTCCTGGAACCCCTCTCAACCTGGATACCCCTGATGGGGATGCCATGGTAAACGACCTTATCTCAGCCATCAATAGGCTGTTGGATATTTCTCCCCCAGCCCCTTCAGCAGAAGAGGCGGCTGCGGAGCAGGAGAAGTTTCGTTTCCTTTATCCCAAGCGTAAATTGAGTGCTTTGTTGGATCACGCTGACTTCAGAGAATCAATCCAGAAGCACGACGCTCACCCAGAAAGGCGTTTCTCTAAACGATCTAAAGATACGCGTTTCCCTTTCCCCCCTGAGGTGGTCAAGCGCTGGACCCAGTGTCCAAAGGTAGACCCCCCGATTTCCAAACTCGCAGCTAGGTCCATAGTTGCAGTGGAGGATGGCGCTTCACTTAAAGATGCCAATGACAGACAGATGGACCTTTGGTTAAAATCTGTCTATGAAGCTATCGGCGCGTCGTTTGCTCCGGCATTCGCAGCCGTATGGGCACTCCAGGCTATTTCAGCTGGCTTAGCAAAAGTGGATGCTATCATACATCCAGCAGTGCCGCAAGTGGCGCACCTTACCACGCAGATGTCGGCGTTTGCGTCTTACGCTATCAATGCGGTCCTAGAATCTACCAGTCGCACCTCAATGGCGTCCGCCAATTCGGTAGTTTTGCGCAGAGCCTTGTGGTTAAAGGACTGGAAAGCAGATGCTGGTTCCAAAAAATGTTTAACCAGTTTGCCTTTATCTAGAGATAGACTGTTTGGCGAGCCATTGGCTGATATCATTAAGCAGTCCAAGGGTAAAGACTCCTCTTTACCACAACCCAGAACAACCAAACCTCAGCAGAAAAAGTGGCAGCAGAGGTTTCAGTCCTTTCGAGGTTCGGGCAAGACACCATTTACCTCGTCCAAAGGGACTCAGAGGACGCAAAGAAACTCAGATTCGTGGCGGGCTCACACGCGCCCCAAGAAAGCAAATGGAGGTACCGCTTCCAAAGCGGCTACCTCATGACTTCCAGCCCCCTCCCTCCGCATCGCCGGTCGGGGGCAGGCTCTCCCGCTTTTCCGGCATTTGGATGTCACAGGTCAAAGACCGGTGGGTGACGGACATTTTGTCTCGCGGGTACAGAATCGAGTTCAATTCTCGTCCTCCAGCTCGGTTCTTCAGAACCTCCCCACATCCAGACCGAGCAGATGCTCTGCTGCAGGCGGTGGACTCCCTAAGAGCGGAAGGAGTGGTGATCCCAGTCCCTCCTCAGGAACAAGGGCAAGGGTTTTACTCCAATCTCTTTGTGGTTCCAAAAAAGGACGGCTCGTTCCGTCCTGTTCTGGACCTAAAACGGCTCAACAAACATGTGCACGCCAGGAAGTTCCGGATGGAAACCCTGCGTTCTGTCATTGCCTCAATGTCCAGAGGAGACTTCCTTGCCTCAATAGACATCAAAGATGCTTATCTCCACGTGCCAATTGCTACAGAACATCAACGTTTTCTACGTTTTGTGATAGGAGACGACCATTTTCAGTTCGTAGCTCTGCCATTTGGTCTGGCGACAGCCCCACGGGTCTTCACCAAGGTCATGGCGGCGGTGGTAGCAGTCTTGCACTCTCAGGGACACTCGGTGATCCCTTACCTAGACGATTTATTGGTCAAAGCTCCCTCTCAAGAGGCATGTCAGCACAGCCTGAATGCTACGCTGGAGACCCTACAGTCTTTCGGATGGATCATCAACTTTCCAAAGTCGATCCTATCACCGACTCAATCACTAACGTATCTTGGCATGGAGTTTCATACTCTAGCAGCGATAGTGAAGCTTCCGCTGGACAAGCAGCGGTCACTACAGACAGGGGTGCAATCTCTTCTGCAGGGCCAGTTGCATCCCTTGCGGCGCCTCATGCATTTCCTAGGGAAGATGGTGGCAGCCATGGAAGCAGTTCCCTTTGCGCAGTTTCATCTGCGCCCACTTCAATGGGACATTCTCCGCCAATGGGACGGGAAGTCAACGTCCCTGGACAGGAAAGTCTCGCTTTCCCAGACGGCCAAGGACTCCCTACAATGGTGGCTCCTTCCCACCTCATTGTCTCAGGGAAGATCCTTCCTGCCCCCATCCTGGGCAGTAGTCACGACAGATGCGAGTCTGTCAGGGTGGGGAGCAGTATTTCTCCACCACAGGGCTCAGGGGACGTGGACTCCGCAGGAGTCCACCCTTCAGATCAATGTTCTGGAGATCAGAGCAGTGTATCTTGCTCTACTGGCCTTCCAACAGTGGCTGGAAGGAAAGCAGATCCGAATCCAATCGGACAACTCCACAGCGGTGGCATACATCAACCACCAAGGAGGGACGCGCAGTCGGCAAGCCTTCCAAGAAGTCCGGCGCATTCTAATGTGGGTGGAGGACAGAGCATCCACCATATCCGCGGTTCACATCCCAGGCGTAGAAAACTGGGAAGCAGACTTCCTCAGTCGCCAGGGCATGGACGCAGGGGAATGGTCCCTTCACCCGGACGTGTTTCAGGAAATCTGTCGCCGCTGGGGAGTGCCGGACGTCGACCTAATGGCATCCCGGCACAACAACAAGGTCCCGGCATTCATGGCGAGGTCGCGCGATCAAAGAGCTCTGGCGGCAGACGCCTTGGTTCAAGATTGGTCGCAGTTTCAGCTCCCATACGTGTTTCCGCCTCTGGCGCTCTTGCCCAGAGTGCTACGCAAGATCAGATCCGAGTGCAGCCGCATCATACTTGTCGCTCCAGACTGGCCGAGGAGGTCGTGGTATCCGGATCTGTGGCATCTCACGATCGGTCGACCGTGGTCACTGCCAGACCGACCAGACTTACTGTCCCAAGGGCCGTTTTTCCATCAGAATTCTGCGGCCCTGAACCTGACTGTGTGGCCATTGAGTCCTGGATCCTAGCATCTGCTGGATTATCTCAGGGAGTCGTTGCCACAATGAGACAAGCTAGAAAGTCGAATTCGGCTAAGATCTACCACAGAACGTGGAAGATTTTCTTGTCCTGGTGCTCTGCTCAGGGAGTGTCTCCCTGGCCATTTGCATTGCCCAAGTTTCTTTCCTTCCTGCAATCGGGGTTAGAAAAGGGCTTGTCGCTCAGCTCCCTTAAAGGGCAAGTTTCGGCACTATCCGTGTTTTTTCAGAAGCGTCTAGCACGTCTTTCTAAGGTGCGCACGTTCCTGCAGGGGGTCTGTCATATTGTGCCCCCGTACAAGCGGCCGTTAGATCCATGGGATCTGAACAGGGTACTAGTTGCTCTCCAGAAGCCGCCCTTCGAGCCTCTGAAGGAAGTTTCCTTTTCTCGGCTGTCACAGAAAGTGGCGTTTCTTGTTGCGATCACATCGCTTCGGCGAGTGTCTGAGCTAGCAGCGCTGTCATCCAAGGCTCCCTTCCTGGTGTTCCACCAGGACAAGGTAGTGCTGCGCCCTATTCCGGAGTTTCTCCCTAAGGTCGTATCCTCTTTTCATCTTAATCAGGATATATCCTTGCCTTCTTTTTGTCCTCATCCGGTTCACCGGTATGAAAAGGACTTACGTTTGCTAGATCTGGTGAGAGCACTCAGAATCTACATTTCCCGAACGGCGCCCATGCGCCGTGCCGATGCACTTTTTGTCCTTGTCGCTGGTCCGCGCAAGGGGTTGCAGGCTTCTAAAGCCACCCTGGCTCGATGGATCAAAGAACCAATTCTAGAGGCCTACCGTTCTGCGGGGCTTCCGGTTCCTTCAGGGCTAAAAGCCCACTCAACCAGAGCCGTGGGTGCGTCCTGGGCATTTCGTCACCAGGCTTCGGCTCAACAGGTGTGCCAGGCAGCTACCTGGTCCAGTCTGCACACTTTCACCAAGCATTATCAGGTGCATACCTATGCTTCGGCGGATGCCAGCTTAGGTAGAAGAGTTCTGCAGGCGGCAGTGACACCCCCGTAGGGGAGGGCTGTTTTGCAGCTCTAACATGAGGTATTTCTTTACCCACCCAGGGACAGCTTTTGGACGTCCCAATCGTCTGGGTCTCCCAATAGAGCGCTGAAGAAGAAGGGAATTTTGTTACTTACCGTAAATTCCTTTTCTTCTAGCTCTTATTGGGAGACCCAGCACCCGCCCTGTTGTCCTTCGGGATGTTTTTTTGTTGTTTGCGGGTACACATGTTGTTCATGTTGAACGGTTTTTCAGTTCTCCGATGTTATTCGGAGTTAATTTGTTTAAACCAGTTATTGGCTTCCTCCTTCTTGCTTTGGCACTAAAACTGGAGAACCCGTGATACCACGGGGGGGGTATAGCCAGAGGGGGAGGGGCCTTGCACTTTTGATGTAGTGCTTTGTGTGGCCTCCAGAGGGCAGTAGCTATACCCCCAATCGTCTGGGTCTCCCAATAAGAGCTAGAAGAAAAGGAATTTACGGTAAGTAACAAAATTCCCTTCTTTCTACTGTGTTTCCGGCCGGTTCCACGGTTTTTACTGAGAACCGCGCCGACGATGCCTGATTCTCGGCCGCATGCATAACTCTAGGCCCCGGCTTCAGCCGCGGCCTAGTTTCGTTTCGTCCCCCTGCATGTCAGTCATGCAGGGGGACACTGCAGCGCCGCCCGCCGGCCGCTCTGCACAGGGGAGGACGCTCCTTTTTGAGGAGATCATTCCCTCCCCTGTACATCTCCTTCGCCCTCCGATTCCCGCTCCTGGGTTAACCCCCGCCCCCCCCCCTCACTCTGGCGCCATTTTCTCAGCGTCTTAGTACACTGGTCGGCGCTGGCTGCTCTGCAGCAGAGGGAGGGAATACTGGCTGGGGGTCCAGGATTGGAATTCGTATGGCACTCATAATAGCGGCCTGATAAGTCACAACCTCTGGTTGTGCACTTTTATACACTCTCAGGGCATTCTGTAGGAGTTAATTCTTTATTTTAGAACCTCCTCCTCAGCAGCATGTCTCACTCCAGCAGCAAAGCTCCAGGCTGTACACTACATGTTCTGCATGTAACCTCATATTGCCTGAACCGGCACACTGTAATGGTTCTTGTGTGGTGGATGGGTATTCTAGATATTCTAGACAGAGCCACCACCTCTGCAGCATGTCTGAGGCTGCAGGCTGTTTTGTATTATCCACTGCAGGTAGTCTCGTACGGCTATACCGAGCTCATAACCACTGTGGCCCCTCAGCATGGGGGCTCATTAATGGTCCCTCCAGCTGCTCCGGTTTCGGTGGCTGACCCCCGTGGGAATCCTATTTCCAGGAGTCGGCTGTCCCGGCATCTGCTGAGCATGCAGCCCCCTTCTCAGGGCGTTTTCTGCTTCGCTCAGCAAAGCTCACAAGGGACTCTCCTTCTGGGCTCAGACCCCGTCCTCCTGACAGGGAGACGCAGGGTCCCCTGTCCTCCCCGTCCCGCAGCTCCGATTTCGAGCTGACTCACTGGACGAGGAGGATGTCTCTACCACGGGCACGGACGGATCCGTCCGTACGTGACGCAGCTGCGAATGATTGGATGCGTCCATTATTCTTGTACTGGACCTCCATCCGCCTGATCAGGGGAGTATTCCCCGCTGACAGAAAGGCATCAGTATACCTTTAACAGGACGAGGAGTGTGTTCCTTAACCACTCCAGTTTTCAGCCCGCTGCGTCCAAGCCCACAGCCTATCCTGCAGACCCCACAGCGGGGTTCTGCGGCCTGTCTCCCCCTCCCATCAGAGGTGCTCAAGGAGTGTACTCATTCGCCAAGGGTAGCCACTCCGGTGTCTAGACTTTCAGCCCGGTTAGTTGTATCAGTGGCTGACGGCACCTCTATATGGATTCTACGGTACATTAATTTTGTACTGGACCTCAATCCACCGGTGTTACCTTATCTAGGTGAACACAACGTGTGTTCCTTAACCACTCCAGTTTTCAGGCCCCTGTGACTAGCCCAGGGTCCGCTCTGACACTCGCTTCCCATGAAGCGTGATTCTGAGGACTGTGTTTCCCCTGTCCACCAATGGTGGTCAAGAAGTGGGCTCATTCACCTCAGGTGGCTCAGCCCGGACCGTTATGTCAGTGGCTGATGGCTCCTCACTTAAGGTTCTGCGGTCCGCCCGGTTGTCCTTTGGGCCAAGTTGGTATAAGGACGGCAGGAGCTTCGTTCTCCTCAGCTTTACAGCAGTGCGGTTTTTTTGTACCTTCTCTGCTTCTCTGGAGGAGATGCATTCTCTCACAGGGACTCTATGCCCAAAACGGTTGCCTGAACTTCCAGACTTCACTCTTTTCATCCTCTGCCAGGTCTGCCATGCTGGACGCCGCACGGCGGTGGTCTGGGCTACCTTCCTCGCTATCCGCAGGCTCCTGTGGCTTCGGAATTGGAAGGCAGATGCCTCTATGGAGGTTCCTTGCTGGGCTCCCCCTTGGTGGGACCAGTTTCCCCGGAACCAACTGGGTGAAAATAAGGAAGCTCTTGGCGGGGAGTGTTCTTCCTTGCCACAAACCTAAGCCAGGGAACCTGTCCATGGCAGGAATCAGTTGAGGTTTCGGTGGTTTCCGTTCCTCCATCTGATCGTCCTCTAGCTCGGCCCAGGTTCATAGAACCAAATGGCTCGAAGCTGCGTCTTCAGAAGACCGCAGGAGATGCTGTCACTGACTCAGCTTCCTCCGAGCTATTTAGCCACGCCCCTTGGTCGTGGCAGGCCCTCTCCACTTGGCGACGTAGGGTTCTAACACGTCTCCATTCAGTGGGGGCGAGATTATATCTCCCTTGGCTACAGGATGGACTTCTGTCCAGCCGCCAAACAGATTTTTTCTGTCAACTCCTCCCGGCTACAAGGCCGCCGCCTTCTCACAGGCTGTGGCATTTCTTGCTGGCCAATGGAGTAATTGTACCGGTTCCCGACTGGGAACGGTTCTGAGATTTTTGCTTAAATCTATTCCTAGTCCCCGAAGAGGGCGGTGCCTTCCGACCTGGATCTTTAGCCTTTCAAGCATAGCCAGGTGGGGCGTCTTCACATGGAGTCTCGGTTTTGTTCCGTGTGTTTTCTTCACCGGATCAATCAAGAACCCAAGGAGATTTTCTAGTAGCCATCGGCATCAGAGATGCCTATCGACAGGAGTCAATCGCAGTTTCACACCAGCGTTGACTACGTTTTGACAATCGGAGTGGTCCAATTCGTGGCTCTTCCCTTGGGGTTAGCCAAGGCCCCTCGAGTATTCTTATTGGGGCAGCTGTGTTTAGGGTCCTGCCCCCCTAGGGTTTGGCAGTGATCTTTTGCCCTGGACGGCCTTCTTGTCGGGGCTTCATCCAGTGCTGACTCTTAGCAGAGTGCTTCGTTCACTCTCGCCACTCTGACCTATTCGGGTGGCAAGTCCACTCTGACTCGAACCAGAGGTTCACAGGGCGTCAATGGAAGCGGTTCCTCGCCCAGTTTCTCCTGCGTCCTCTGAGACTGGATGTTTTCCGCTGTACAAGCGAACTCAATCCTCCCACGGGGTGGTGGCTTCGCCACTGACCAGGGGCTCGTTTCAGTGGTGGCTTCGGCCACTCTGTCTCAGGGGCGCTCCTTTCTGGCCCGTCCCGGGTGATCTTCACCAGGATGCTAGCCTATCCGCCTTGGGAGCAGTATATCTCCACCGTGGAGCGCAGGGCGCTTGGACTCTGTCCGAATCAGCCCTCTGGATCAATGTGCTGGAAATCAGAGCTGTATTTCTGGCTCTCTAAGCCTTCACCATCTGTGGGCGGCTAGGCACATTCGAGTCCAGTCGGACAACGTGACAGCGTTTTCCTACATCAGCTTCCAGGGCGGGACACTCAGCCGCCTGGCAAGCTTGGCGGCTCAACATTCTTCAGTGGACAAGGTACTCCTAGTCCACCGTATCCGCAGTCCACATCCTAGATGTGAAAACTACGAGGCAGGCTATTTCAGCTGTCCAACCGTGGTCCACAATCCTCAGGTTTTGCGGTAGACACACTGGTTCATGTTTGACCCCAGCTTTGTCTCTTATCGAAGTTCACCCTCTACCTCTTGTCCAGAGTCCTGCGCAAGATCGGTAAAGGGGGCCGTCGGGTCATTCTTCCAGACTGACCCAAGCAGGCTTGGTACTCTGACCTGCTCCTTCTGTCCGTTGGGTTGCCATGGCATCTTCCGGACCGTTCAGACCTTTTCTCAAGAGGTCCGTTTTTTCCCGTCAGAATTCTGGATTCTCAGATTGACGGCGTAGCTCTTGAGTCCTGGATCTTGGCGACTTCTGATATCCTTCCTGAAGTCATCTCCGCTATGACTCGAGCTCCAAAGTGTCCTTTGACCTTTTTGGCCTTGCCGACCCTCCTGTCCCTTCCACAGTCCGGTCTACAGCTAGGACTATCCCTCATTAAGGGACAGGTCTCGGCTCTGTCAGTATGTGCCAGCGGCGTATCGTCCGGCTGGCTCCGGTGCGCTCCTTTAAGGGCGCATCTCACATCATTCCGCTTTTCCGGCGGCCTATGGAGACCTGGGACCTTGATCCGGTCCTCCCGGTTCCCGGAAACCCCCCTTTGCGCCTCTTGGGGAGGTTTCGTTGTTTCATCTTTCACAGAAAGTACTCTTTCTAGTGGCTATAATTTCCCGCCAGAGAGTTCTGGCTGCACTCTTTCGGAGTCGCCCCCTTTGTTTTTGGTCTTTTGCATCAAGACAAGGTGGTCTTCGTCCGACTCCGGCCTTTTTTCCCTAAGGTGGTCTCTGCCACCTTATCCGGGGCAATTTTCCTGCCTTCCTTTGGTCCGGCTCCTGTTCATCGCTTGAGGAAGCGTTGCATCTCCTGGATCTGGTGCGGGCGCTCCGGATCTATGTGTCTCGCACCGCCGTTATTAGGCGGTGCACCTCTCGGGTGCTGACTGTTCGTCAGCGTAACGGTCTCTCGGCATCTAAGCCGACCCTGATGTTGGCTTAGGTCGGCCATTTCCGAGACCTACGAGTGTACTCAAGTGCCTTCCCCGCCGGGGATCAGAGCACATTTGGTCAGTCCTGTCGGCGCCTTTTTTTGGGCTTTCAGGCACCAGGTTACGGCTCAGTAGGTCTGTCAGACTGCAGCTCGAATTAGTCTGCATACTTTTTCGAAGTACTTCCCAAGGCATGCTCATGCCTTGGCAGACGTGGGCTTGGGCAGACGCATTTTTCCGGCGTCTGTCGCCCATTTGTGAAGTTAGGTTTGCCTGCTTCTCAGTTGTCTGTTTATTCCCACCCATGGACTGCTTTGGAACGTCCCATGGTTTGGGTCTCCCATGGAAGGAACGATAAAGAAAAAGAGAATTTTGTTTACTTACCGTAAATTCTTTTTCTTGTAGTTCCGACATGGGAGACCCAGCACCCTCCCTATTGCCTGTTGGCAGGTTTCTTGTTCCGTGTGTCTTCACCGGCTGTTATTGTTGTAGACAGAGGTTCCGGTTCTTCCGGATTTTACTCTGTCTCTTCTTGTGGGTGGATGTCCTCCTTCAGCTTTTGCACTAAACTGGCTAGATCTGGCTCGCAGGGGGTGTATATGCTAGGAGGGAGGAGCTACACGTTTTTGAGTGTAGTAACTTTGTGTGTCCTCCGGGGGCAGTAGCTATACACCCATGGTTTGGGTCTCCCATGTCGGAACTACAAGAAAAAGAATTTACGGTAAGTAAACAAAATTCTCTTTTTATTTAATTTTCCTTTATTTATTTTTTATTTCCAAAGGTTCCGGATCATGATCCGGAGTTCCCTGAGAACTCCAGGCCCGGGTCCGGTACTCGGGTATTTTTAAAATCGCTCGGATCCTAAATTTTACAGTCCGGGTCTGTCCATCACTAATCAATAGACAAACAAAAAAGTGCATGGTGTTTATGTAGTTGTGTAAACAGAAATATGATATTCAAAATTAAAAATGACATGCCATAAGGCAAGCAAAATCAAGAAATGCAAGAAACTAAATTATTGAGTAAATGTATTAAATATTAGTTGTATCCAAACTATAATTAAATTGTTGTACAATGTTTTTCTCCACTTTTCTTAGATAATAATCTTTTTTCTTATTTTCTCATAGGCACTTCATTCAGGGAAAAGACCCAATCAAAATCAACATCTAAGTTACTGAGCGGGTCGAGTGAAGTACCTCAAAATTTGCAGACCACCACAGGTATGGTTTTAGCATATACAGACCTCTAAATTATGGATAAAAAAACTATTAAAAATAATTTTAACACAAACAGTCCCATTCTCACACCACATAAAAATACCCAATTAAAGAAAGCAGCCAAAGCTCTCATTGAGCCCAATAGGAGTCCTTGTGTCCAATCTATAAATAAAGTGACTCAAGTTGCGCAAGGGCCTTAAATAGGTTACCACCTCTAACCTCTGATCTATGGCCTTTATAATTAATTTGCTTGAGTCAGATTTATGGTACAATTGGAAATGTTTTGGTAGGGATTTTAGGTGTTCCGTCTCATGTAGAGTCTTTGTTTTCTCAATGTCCCTGATGTGCTCACGGACTCACACCTTTAACCCCCTAACCCCTGGACGATTTTTCCGTTTTTGTTTTTTGCTCCTCTTTTTCCGAGAGTCGTAACTTTTTTATTTTTCCCGTCAATCTTGCCATAAGAGGGCTTGTTTTTTGCGGGACGTATTGGTCTTTTAAGTGAAACCATGAGTTTTAACATATATGGTACTGGAAAACAGCAAAAAAATTCCACGTGCGGAAAAATTACAAAAAAGTGTGATTGGACAATGGTTTATGGGGTACTTTATTCACCGTGTTCACTTTATGGTAAAACTGATGGGTGGGTGTGATACTTCAGGTTGGTATGAGTTCGTTGATACTAAACATGTTTAGGTTTACTTTTATCTAAGGGGTTAAAAAAAGGTTTGTCCAAAAAATTGGAGCACTTTCAGCGCCATTTTCTGCAACTTGTAGTGTTCTCATTTTTCGGGATATGGGGCTCACTGATGGCTTATTTGTTTGCATTTTTAGCCGAACCATTTTTGCGCAGATGCTACGTTTTGACTCCCTGGTATTGCATCTTGCTCAAAATTTGCGAAGACCAAAAAACTTAACTTTGCCGGTTGGTATTTTTTTTGTACGGCTACGCCGTCTACCGATTATATTAATTCATTTTAGATTTTGATAGACTGGGCATTTCTGAACTCTGTGATACCAAATGAGTGTATATTTATTATTTTTTTAACCCTTTGATTTTTAGTGGGGCGAATGGGGAGTGATTTAAATTTTTAGTTGTTTTTTTTAATTCTTTAAAACTTTGTTTTAAACTTTTTTTATTTTAATAGTCCCCCTAGGGGTAAGGATTAGCTGTCTGATCGCTTGTTCATTTCTGCTGATCAGAGCGGCAGAGCTCTGATCAGCTGAAATGCTGCTGTCCTGTTACAACCAGCCGGCTGTAACAGGATGTGAGTCATGATAGCGACATGAGTTATGACATAACCCTGTGCTACCATGGCAACCATCGGTTTCCCGTGATCGCGTCACGGGGACTCCGATAGCGTAGAGGAAAGGAAATTTCCCTGCCATGGCCATTTACATTGCGCTGTCAGTAATTGACAGCGCGGTCTAAAAGATTAAAAGGCATGGGTGAATCGTGGATCCACCCTTGCTTGTAAGCTACACATGTCTGCTGTTCAGATCAGCATATATGTGCGGAAATCGGTGCCGGTTTACTGCAGCAGCAGCCGACGATGATTACACCGCCATTATCTACGATGTACCCAGTACGTCCAATGTCTGTAAGAGGTTAAGTCCCTTGTGGTCATTCCTATGTAGATTTTCTGGCATGGATACTGGGCGTAATAAATCACGCCCTTAGAAGCACAAATATGTTGGTGATTTATTGTGTAAGTTTGTGTTCCTTCCGATTTTTTAATGGGAATCTGTCACCAGATTTGGGGACTACAAGCTGTGTCCAATACCACTGAGTTCTTATATACAGCATTCCAAAATACTGTATATAAGAGCCTAGGCCGCTCTGTAAAACGGAAAAAGTACTTTTATAATACTCACCTAGGGTGGGTCCAGTCCAATGGGTGTCGCAGCTCTCCAGTGCGGTGCCTCCTCTTTCAGGTCTGACGCATCCTCTCTGCTGCGATCTTCGGCCTCCTTCTTCCCAGTACAGTGTGGATGATGTGTCTACGTCATCCACACGAGCCGACATTGCGGTCCTGCGCAGGCGCATTCATCTGCCCTGCTGATGAAAGTACTGTAATGTGCAGGCGCGAGGAAAGATTAACCCCTTCACGACCGGCCGACTTTACACTTTTCGGTATTTGTGGGGGGTTTGCCATTCTTCTGACAGACGTAACTTTTTTATTTTTCAGTCAATATGGTCATGTGAGGGCTAATTTTTTGCAGAATGAGCTGTAATTTTAAATGAAACTGTGAGTTTTACCATGCAGTGTACTGTAAAATGGCAAAAAAAATCCAAATGTGGAGAAATTGCAAAAAAAAGTGTGATTGCTCTATTGTTTTTGAGACATTTTATTCACTGTGTTCACTATATGGTAAACCTGATGTGCTGCTGTGATGCCTGAGGTTACTGCAAGTTTGTAGACACCAAACATGAATAGGTTTACTTTAATCTAAGGGGTTAAAAAAATTATCAGAAGTTTGTCCGAAAAAAGTGACAGACGTTTTGCGCCATTTTCTGAGACCCATAGCGTTCTCATTTTTTTAAATCTATGGCTCAGTGATGGCTTTTTTTAGTATCTCGAGCTGACGTTTTTAACAGGATCATTTTTGCGCAGATGCTATGTGTTCATTGCCTGTTATTGCATTTTGCTTAAGATTTGTGGCAACCAAAAAGCGTAATTTTGGCATTTGGAATTTTTTTGCTGCTACGCCGTTTAAAAATCAGAACAAATGATTTTATATTTTGATAGATCGGGCTGAAGACAGTGATACCAAATGTGTGAATATTTTTTTTTAACCCTTTATTTTTCAGTGGGGCAAAAGAGGGATGATTTAAACTTTTAGGTGTTTTTACTTTTTTTTTTACTTTTTCAAAACTTTTTCTTACATTTTTTTTTAAATTTGACTAGTACCCCTAGGGGGCTATTAGGATCAGCTGTCTGATCACTCATTTATTTATCCCAATCAGAGCAGCACAATTTAGACTGGGAGAAATTATCATCTCTTGTAACAGCCAGTATTTGGCTTTTTCTTACAGGACCTGAGTCATGTGAGCTACAGGAGTCATCACATGACCCTGTGCTATCATGATAGCCACCAGATCGTTAAGGGGTTAAAGATCTCTTACGCATATGCACTACAATACATGGATCTGCTTTGAGCAGGGCAGATCAAAGTGCGCCTGCGCAGGACCTCAATGCCAGCTAGTGAGCATGATGTACGACGCGTCATGCACATGGGCCTCAGAAGAAGGAGGATGGCGATCGCCGCAGAGAGGAAATGCCGGACTAGAGAGAGGAGGCAATGGGTTTGAGATAATGATCAATAACTTTGCTAGCTATTTCATCATCAGCTGACGGTCTCCTTTTTTTCTCAGCCCCAGATCCCCTTGAGTGGAGCCCCAAAAATTGGTCTGTGCGATTTCTTCCTGTAAGCTCCCAAAGTAAGTCTGCCATCTTGTCTTTCTTCTTCCTGCTCCAACTGTAAGGCTACTTTCACATTTGACAGGATGCAAACCGCATATGACCGGATCCTGTGGATTGAATGTGCAACGCATGCAACCGCAATTGTTATTTTATTGTATGCTTCTACTTCTACTTGTGATGGATGAAGGGGAACACAGAATTTATCGTCTGGCACTGGAGTCAGCTGATCGGGAATAAGCTGAACTCCTGATCTCACAGTCCGCACACGCTGTGATGGATGCAGGTTAACAGCAATCACTGCCTGCTGCCGATCACGTGTGACCATGTTCGGGCTGTGTGGTCATGAGTTCAGCTGAGTTCAGATCAGCTGACTCCAGTGTTGCCCGATTACTTGTTCTGTGTCCCCCTGCATCTATCGCAGAGTGTTCGGGCTGGAGTTCAACAGAGTTCAGATCAGCTGACTCCAGTGTCGGACGAATTCAGCTGACCTCACAGGCAGCACACGCTGCGATGGATGCAGGGGGACCCAGAACAAGTAATCGGCCAACACTGGAGTCAGCTGATCAGATTACTTGATCTGCTGGCTGTATGGTTAGAAGTAGGGATGAGGGAGCACTAAAATGCTCGGGTTCTCGGTAGCCCATGAGTATTTTTTTTTTAAATTCATTAAAAAATAAACAAAAACCCCAAACACATAACCCTAACTCTAGGGTTAGGGGGTAAAAAAAATAAAATGTGTGGACTCCCGCTGCATTTTCTATTGCTAAGGTAACCCAAGCAGCTACTGGCTGCTAACCCCCACTGCTTATATGACCTAAATATAAATATATATATATATAAAGCCTGAGATTGCTAATGTCAGGCCAAGTTTGACCCGGCCATTAAGAATCTCCAATAAAGGGTTAAAAAAAAGACATCACACAGAAAAAATACTTTATTAGAAAAAAATACACAGACACTTTATTAGAAATAAATACACAGACACACTTAGGGACTCCATCTTTATTACTCCTTCTCACCCCTTCACGATCCTGGTCTTCTGTCTGAGAGAGAGGGAGATTTCTGTATTGACCATGCCAAGCTGCTTTCTGGGCATGCTCAGTACAAAAAACAGGATTCTGTCTATCAGGATCCGGCGACTTCCGGTACAGCAGGATCGGGGTCATTGAAATACATTGCAGGTACCACTGCATGTACTAATACAGATGGCCACCTGGTGGCGCTATAACAACACAAAAATCTAATATCACCCATGTAACGCAGCCTAAGCCTCAAAGGCTACCATTACTATTACCGATAGAGCTAACAGCCATGAATCATCGTGATCCGGACTCACCTATAAAGTGCACTTATAACTGGATGTTTTGAGTAGCCCTGACACGCGTTTCTCACCTGGCTTCCTCGCTTGAGGAAAGTGTAATGTGTATGTTTTATTATGTGGTGTCTTGGGCGAGATCGTCGCTGTTTGGGCGCGTGCAGGGGGTGGGACGCCGCACATAGAGTCCGCCTCATCCAGTCATTCCATAGGAAGCGTGGATCTGAAGAATACTTCCACTAACGTCAGTTAACCCATGCATCCTTCTAAGGAAGCTCCCTTGGTGGGGACTCATGCTGAGGCAGCCCCGCACATGCGCACCCAACGAGACCATATCTACTACTGGCAAGTGAAAGGGCACGACCAGGGTGGTAAGAAAATCATCCAAACATAAGGAGAATCAGCCTTAGCCTAAAGAATATGACCATGTATAGTCCTTAAAAGATTTTCTAATGTCCCTATATCATGCAGAGACAAAATTCATATAGTAATATGTGTATATATATATACCCCTAGATTCTAAATGGACCTTGCGATACCACAAATTTTCAATCCTGTGGGACCACAGTCATGGCGCAGCTTGAAATGTCTCTGGATCATCCTCAGGGAATCAAGATCCACAACATCACACACCGCAATTATGTCCCTAACATGTTCCCTCGTGCGGACGCGTTGTTCCCTTGATGTTAACCCAATATAAATTAGGCTACAGCCACATACTGCATAATAGATAACGTGACTTTTACTGCATGATTTGTAACTTTTTATTTTATACTCTTTAGGTCCATCCCAAGCTGACAACATCTCTGGGCAGACAAAAGGAAAACAACCAAATTTGGGACTCCCTTTCTCAATGCGAGATACCACCCTAGGTACGTAATGGTTCTTCACCAGCATATCCTTTAGGCTTTTCCCCCTTCTAACAGGTAAGAGTGGGCGATGAGTAAAACGTCGTTCAAACTCTAGTCGGTCTTCAGTAACGACCAGTGTTTGTTCAAGATCTGCCTGATCGCCCCCCTCTGACTGTTAACTTGGAGATGAAATGTATCTGTGAGGAAAAAGATTCTTCCCTCTTACTTGTTGATAATAATTGTACCCGTGGAGAACCCTTTTCTGTCTGGTACCCCATTTTTATATTATAGTCCAGAAAAACAATTGCCTCCCGATCTGCCTTATAGGTTAGTTTGATGTTATATGGGTTATTGTTCAACCAAGTCATGAAGCTCTGCAGTTCAGGACCGGTACCCCTCCAGATAATAAAGATGTCATCTATCTTACCAGCTAGTGTAAAATTAATAGATTAGGGATAAGCCAAATGGACGACAATGTTTTAATTTTGTTACATACATTTTTCCTTCTGAGTCTTCTGATACCATACCAAAAAAATATTCAATGCACATGATTCAAAAGATAGATTTTCAGCGTAGTTTCTCCTTGATGAAAAATTAACCTTGAAATGGTAGCCTCATTTTAACCAAAACCTGGTATTAATAATTGGACAAATTGAAGAAGGACATGGCATTTAATTTACGAGTAATGCAACAACCTTTTCCCAGTTGATCAGTTTTAGACATCCTTAAAATTATCATTAGTGATGACTAGATATGGGCGAATGCTAAAATATTCGGGTTCGGATTGTTCAAATCCAATAATTTCTACATTTGTGTATTCATACCGAATAACGAACCCAATCCAAGTCAATGGGAAACTCGAATAATTTTCCAGAGGACGTTGGAAATAGGCCTGCGAGGGCTGTAAAAATATTGCAATGGATGGAAAATTGTTGAAACTGAATGGCAACAGCATGCGGAAGATGCCTGAATGTATTTCTGACTCACATTTTATTTCTGGGAGTAATTTTGCCAAAGTATTACGCCACTTTTATGGATAGTAGTGGTCACTCAGTTCAATGAGGTCAGGTTACCTGCGATCATAGGTGGATGACAATGGGCAGCTCCAGCTGTGACCGCAAATAACCTAAGTTACGTCACCACACATCGCTGCGACTCATTCTCTGCCTTAAGATCACAGCGGGTGGTCATATTCTATGCCCACGCACTGTCACTTCAGATGTAGCAGAGCTGGAATCGTTATGGGACCTCGTGTGGATGACATCAGACCTGGGTGTTTTTGGGGTTAATAAAGGAGTGAAAGAGGGTGTTGTTTTTATCTTATTTTGTGTTTGTGTTTATTTATTTTCACTTACAGATTAGTAATGGGGGTAGGGTTTTCATAGACCCTGCCATTGCTAATCTAGGGCTTAGTGGCAGATGTGAGCTGTTATTAACCCCTTATTAGCCTGATTGCCACCGCACCAGGGGAATCGGGAAGAATCGGGTAGAGTGCCAGGATTGTCACATCTAATGGATGTGACAATCCTGAGTGGCTGTGGGCTGCTATTGTTATAACGCGCCTGCTTTATTCTTATTTTCTTTATTTTTCCTTTTTTTATTTTTTATTTCCAAAGGTTCCGGATCTTTATCCGGAGTTCCCTGAGAACTCCAGGCCCGGGTCCAGTACTCGGGTATTTTTAAAACCTCTCGGATTCTAAATTTTACAGTCCGGGTCTGTCCATCACTAATCAATAGACAAACAAAAAAGTGCATAGTGTTCATGTTGTTGTGTAAACAGAAATATTATATGCAAAATTAAAAATGACATGCCATAAGGCAAGAAAAATCAAGAAATGCAAAAAACTAAATTATTGAGTAAATGTATTAAATATTAGTTGTATCCAAACTATAATTAAATTGTTGTACAATGTTGTTCTCCACTTTTCTTAGATAATAATCTTTTTTCTTATTTTCTCATAGGCACTTCATTCAGGGAAAAGACCCAATCAAAATCAACATCTAAGTTACTGAGCGGGTCGAGTGAAGTACCTCAAAATTTGCAGACCACCACAGGTATGGTTTTAGCATATACAGACCTCTAAATTATGGATAAAAAAACTATTAAAAATAATTTTAACACAAACAGTCCCATTCTCACACCACATAAAAATACCCAATTAAAGAAAGCAGCCAAAGCTCTCATTGAGCCCAATAGGAGTCCTTGTGTCCAATCTATAAATCCAGTGACTCAAGTTGCGCAAGGGCCTTAAATAGGTTACCACCTCTAACCTCTGATCTATGGCCTTTATAATTAATTTGCTTGAGTCAGATTTATGGTACAATTGGAAATGTTTTGGTAGGGATTTTAGGTGTTCCGTCTCATGCAGAGTCTTTGTTTTCTCAATGTCCCTGATGTGCTCACGGACTCACACCTTTAACCCCCTAACCTCTGGACGATTTTTCCGTTTTTGTTTTTTGCTCCCCTTTTTCCGAGAGTCGTAACTTTTTTATTTTTCCCGTCAATCTTGCCATAAGAGGGCTTGTTTTTTGCGGGACGTATTGGTCTTTTAAGTGAAACCATGAGTTTTAACATATATGGTACTGGAAAACAGCAAAAAATTTCCACGTGCGGAAAAATTACAAAAAAGTGTGATTGGACAATGGTTTATGGGGTACTTTATTCACCGTGTTCACTTTATGGTAAAACTGATGGGTGGGTGTGATACTTCAGGTTGGTATGAGTTCGTTGATACTAAACATGTTTAGGTTTACTTTTATCTAAGGGGTTAAAAAAAGGTTTGTCCAAAAAATTGGAGCACTTTCAGCGCCATTTTCTGCAACTTGTAGTGTTCTCATTTTTCGGGATATGGGGCTCACTGATGGCTTATTTGTTTGCATTTTTAGCCGAACCATTTTTGCGCAGATGCTACGTTTTGACTCCCTGGTATTGCATCTTGCTCAAAATTTGCGAAGACCAAAAAACTTAACTTTGCCGGTTGGAATTTTTTTTGTACGGCTACGCCGTCTACCGATTATATTAATTCATTTTAGATTTTGATAGACTGGGCATTTCTGAACTCTGTGATACCAAATGAGTGTATATTTATTATTTTTTTAACCCTTTGATTTTTAGTGGGGCGAATGGGGAGTGATTTAAATTTTTAGTTGTTTTTTTTAATTCTTTAAAACTTTTTTTTAAACTTTTTTTATTTTAATAGTCCCCCTAGGGGTAAGGATTAGCTGTCTGATCGCTTGTTCATTTCTGCTGATCAGAGCGGCAGAGCTCTGATCAGCTGAAATGCTGCTGTCCTGTTACAACCAGCCGGCTGTAACAGGATGTGAGTCATGATAGCGACATGAGTCATGACATAACCCTGTGCTACCATGGCAACCATCGGTTTCCCGTGATCGCGTCACGGGGACTCCGATAGCGTAGAGGAAAGGAAATTTCCCTGCCATGGCCATTTACATTGCGCTGTCAGTAATTGACAGCGCGGTCTAAAAGATTAAAAGGCATGGGTGATTCGTGGATCCACCCTTGCTTGTAAGCTACACATGTCTGCTGTTCAGATCAGCATATATGTGCGGAAATCGGTGCCGGTTGACTGCAGCAGCAGCCGACGATGATTACACCGCCATTATCTACGATGTACCCAGTACGTCCAATGTCTGTAAGAGGTTAAGTCTCTTGTGGTCATTCCTATGTAGATTTTCTGGCATGGATACTGGGCGTAATAAATCACGCCCTTAGAAGCACAAATATGTTGGTGATTTATTGTGTAAGTTTGTGTTCCTTCCGATTTTTTAATGGGAATCTGTCACCAGATTTGGGGACTACAAGCTGTGTCCAATACCACTGAGTTCTTATATACAGCATTCCAAAATACTGTATATAAGAGCCTAGGCCGCTCTGTAAAACGGAAAAAGTACTTTTATAATACTCACCTAGGGTGGGTCCAGTCCAATGGGTGTCGCAGCTCTCCAGTGCGGTGCCTCCTCTTTCAGGTCTGACGCATCCTCTCTGCTGCGATCTTCGGCCTCCTTCTTCCCAGTCCGGTGTGGATGATGTGTCTACGTCATCCACACGAGCCGACATTGCGGTCCTGCGCAGGCGCATTCATCTGCCCTGCTAATGAAAGTACTGTAATGTGCAGGCGCGAGGAAAGATTAACCCCTTCACGACCGGCCGACTTTACACTTTTCGGTATTTGTGGGGGGTTTGCCATTCTTCTGACAGACGTAACTTTTTTATTTTTCAGTCAATATGGTCATGTGAGGGCTCATTTTTTGCAGAATGAGCTGTAATTTTAAATGCAACTGTGAGTTTTACCATGCAGTGTACTGTAAAATGGCAAAAAAAATCCAAATGTGGAGAAATTGCAAAAAAAAGTGTGATTGCTCTATGGTTTTTGAGACATTTTATTCACTGTGTTCACTATATGGTAAACCTGATGTGCTGCTGTGATGCCTGAGGTTACTGCAAGTTTGTAGACACCAAACATGAATAGGTTTACTTTAATCTAAGGGGTTAAAAAAATAATCAGAAGTTTGTCCGAAAAAAGTGACAGACGTTTTGCGCCATTTTCTGAGACCCATAGCGTTCTCATTTTTTTAAATCTATGGCTCAGTGATGGCTTTTTTTAGTATCTCGAGCTGACAATTTTAACAGTATCATTTTTGCGCAGATGCTATGTGTTCATTGCCTGTTATTGCATTTTGCTTAAGATTTGTGGCAACCAAAAAGCGTAATTTTGGCATTTGGAATTTTTTTGCTGCTACGCCGTTTAAAAATCAGAACAAATGATTTTATATTTTGATAGATCGGGCTGAAGACAGCGATACCAAATGTGTGAATATATTTTTTTTAACCCTTTATTTTTCAGTGGGGCAAAAGAGGGATGATTTAAACTTTTAGGTGTTTTTACTTTTTTTTTTACTTTTTCAAAACTTTTTCTTACATTTTTTTTTAAATTTGACAAGTACCCCTAGGGGGCTATTAGGATCAGCTGTCTGATCACTCATTTATTTATCCCAATCAGAGCAGCACAATTTAGACTGGGAGAAATTATCATCTCTTGTAACAGCCAATATTTGGCTTTTTCTTACAGGACCTGAGTCATGTGAGCTACAGGAGTCATCACATGACCCTGTGCTATCATGATAGCCACCAGATCGTTAAGGGGTTAAAGATCTCTTACGCATATGCACTACAATACATGGATCTGCTTTGAGCAGGGCAGATCAAAGTGCGCCTGCGCAGGACCTCAATGCCAGCTAGTGAGCATGATGTACGACGCGTCATGCACATGGGCCTCAGAAGAAGGAGGATGGCGATCGCCGCAGAGAGGAAATGCCGGACTAGAGAGAGGAGGCAATGGGTTTGAGATAATGATCAATAACTTTGCTAGCTATTTCATCATCAGCTGACGGTCTCCTTTTTTTCTCAGCCCCAGATCCCCTTGAGTGGAGCCCCAAAAATTGGTCTGTGCGATTTCTTCCTGTAAGCTCCCAAAGTAAGTCTGCCATCTTGTCTTTCTTCTTCCTGCTCCAGCTGTAAGGCTACTTTCACATTTGACAGGATGCAAACCGCATATGACCGGATCCTGTGGATTGAATGTGCAACGCATGCAACCGCAATTGTTATTTTATTGTATGCTTCTACTTCTACTTGTGATGGATGAAGGGGAACACAGAATTTATCGGCTGGCACTGGAGTCAGCTGATCGGGAATAAGCTGAACTCCTGATCTCACAGCCCGCACACGCTGTGATGGATGCAGGTTAACAGCAATCACTGCCTGCTGCCGATCACGTGTGACCATGTTCGGGCTGTGTGATCATGAGTTCAGCTGAGTTCAGATCAGCTGACTCCAGTGTTGCCCGATTACTTGTTCTGTGTCCCCCTGCATCTATCGCAGAGTGTTCGGGCTGGAGTTCAACAGAGTTCAGATCAGCTGACTCCAGTGTCGGCCGAATTCAGCTGACCTCACAGGCAGCACACGCTGCGATGGATGCAGGGGGACCCAGAACAAGTAATCGGCCAACACTGGAGTCAGCTGATCAGATTACTTGATCTGCTGGCTGTATGGTTAGAAGTAGGGATGAGTGAGCACTAAAATGCTCAGGTTCTCGGTAGCCCATGAGTATTTTTTTTTTTAAATTCATTAAAAAATAAACAAAAACCCCAAACACATAACCCTAACTCTAGGGTTAGGGGGTAAAAAAAATAAAATGTGTGGAATCCCGCTGCATTTTCTATTGCTAAGGTAACCCAAGCAGCTACTGGCTGCTAACCCCCACTGCTTATATGACCTAAATATAAATATATATATATATATAAAGCCTGAGATTGCTAATGTCAGGCCAAGTTTGACCCGGCCATTAAGAATCTCCAATAAAGGGTTAAAAAAAAGACATCACACAGAAAAAATACTTTATTAGAAAAAAATACACAGACACTTTATTAGAAATAAATACACAGACACACTTAGGGACTCCATCTTTATTACTCCCTCTCACCCCTTCACGATCCTGGTCTTCTGTCTGAGAGAGAGGGAGATTTCTGTATTGACCATGCCAAGCTGCTTTCTGGGCATGCTCAGTACAAAAAACAGGATTCTGTCTATCAGGATCCGGCGACTTCCGGTACAGCAGGATCGGGGTCATTGAAATACATTGCAGGTACCACTGCATGTACTAATACAGATGGCCACCTGGTGGCGCTATAACAACACAAAAATCTAATATCACCCATGTAACGCAGCCTAAGCCTCAAAGGCTACCATTACTATTACCGATAGAGCTAACAGCCATGAATCATCGTGATCCGGACTCACCTATAAAGTGCACTTATAACTGGATGTTTTGAGTAGCCCTGACACGCGTTTCTCACCTGGCTTCCTCGCTTGAGGAAAGTGTAATGTGCATGTTTTATTATGTGGTGTCTTGGGCGAGATCGTCGCTGTTTGGGCGCGTGCAGGGGGTGGGACGCCGCACATAGAGTCCGCCTCATCCAGTCATTCCAGGGGAAGCGTGGATCGGAAGAATACTTCCACTAACGTCAGTTAACCCATGCATCCTTCTAAGGAAGCTCCCTTGGTGGGGACTCATGCTGAGGCAGCCCCGCACATGCGCACCCAACGAGACCATATCTACTACTGGCAAGTGAAAGGGCACGACCAGGGTGGTAAGAAAATCATCCAAACATAAGGAGAATCAGCCTTAGCCTAAAGAATATGACCATGTATAGTCCTTAAAAGATTTTCTAATGTCCCTATATCATGCAGAGACAAAATTCATATAGTAATATGTGTATATATATATACCCCTAGATTCTAAATGGACCTTGCGATACCACAAATTTTCAATCCTGTGGGACCACAGTCATGGCGCAGCTTGAAATGTCTCTGGATCATCCTCAGGGAATCAAGATCCACAACATCACACACCGCAATTATGTCCCTAACATGTTCCCTCGTGCGGACGCGTTGTTCCCTTGATGTTAACCCAATATAAATTAGGCTACAGCCACATACTGCATAATAGATAACGTGACTTTTACTGCATGATTTGTAACTTTTTATTTTATACTCTTTAGGTCCATCCCAAGCTGACAACATCTCTGGGCAGACAAAAGGAAAACAACCAAATTTGGGACTCCCTTTCTCAATGCGAGATACCACCCTAGGTACGTAATGGTTCTTCACCAGCATATCCTTTAGGCTTTTCCCCCTTCTAACAGGTAAGAGTGGGCGATGAGTAAAACGTCGTTCAAACTCTAGTCGGTCTTCAGTAACGACCAGTGTTTGTTCAAGATCTGCCTGATCGCCCCCCTCTGACTGTTAACTTGGAGATGAAATGTATCTGTGAGGCAAAAGATTCTTCCCTCTTGCTTGTTGATAATAATTGTACCCGTGGAGAACCCTTTTCTGTCTGGTACCCCATTTTTATATTATAGTCCAGAAAAACAATTGCCTCCCGATCTGCCTTATAGGTTAGTTTGATGTTATATGGGTTATTGTTCAACCAAGTCATGAAGCTCTGCAGTTCAGGACCGGTACCCCTCCAGATAATAAAGATGTCATCTATCTTACCACCTAGTGTAAAATTAATAGATTAGGGGTAAGCCAAATGGACGACAATGTTTTAATTTTGTTACATACATTTTTCCTTCTGAGTCCTCTGATACCATACCAAAAAAATATTCAATGCACATGATTCAAAAGATAGATTTTCAGCGTAGTTTCTCCTTGATGAAAAATTAACCTTGAAATGGTAGCCTCATTTTAACCAAAACCTGGTATTAATAATTGGACAAATTGAAGAAGGACATGGCATTTGATTTACGAGTAATGCAACAACCTTTTCCCAGTTGATCAGTTTTAGACATCCTTAAAATTATCATTAGTGATGACTAGATATGGGCGAATGCTAAAATATTCGGGTTCGGATTGTTCAAATCCAATAATTTCTACATTTGTGTATTCATACCGAATAACGAACCCAATCCAAGTCAATGGGAAACTCGAATAATTTTCCAGAGGACGTTGGAAATAGGCCTGCGAGGGCTGTAAAAATATTGCAATGGATGGAAAATTGTTGAAACTGAATGGCAACAGCATGCGGAAGATGCCTGAATGTATTTCTGACTCACATTTTATTTCTGGGAGTAATTTTGCCAAAGTATTACGCCACTTTTATGGATAGTAGTGGTCACTCAGTTCAATGAGGTCACCTGAGGTCAGGTTACCTGCGATCATAGGTGGATGACAATGGGCAGCTCCAGCTGTGACCGCAAATAACCTAAGTTACGTCACCACACATCGCTGCGACTCATTCTCTGCCTTAAGATCATAGCGGGTGGTCATATTCTATGCCCACGCACTGTCACTTCAGATGTAGCAGATCTGGAATCGTTATGGGACCTCGTGTGGATGACATCAGACCTGGGTGTTTTTGGGGTTAATAAAGGAGTGAAAGAGGGTGTTGTTTCTTCAGCGCTCTATTGGGAGACCCAGACGATTGGGGTATAGCTACTGCCTCCGGAGGCCACACAAAGCACTACACTAAAAAGTGCAAGGCCCCTCCCCTTCTGGCTATACCCCCCCGTGGTATCACGGGTTCTCCAGTTTTCAAGCTTTGTGCGAAGGAGGTCAGACATCCATGCATAGCTCCACAGATTTTAGTCAGCAGTAGCTGCTGACCATTTCGGATGGAAGAAAAGAGGGCCCATATAGGGCCCCCAGCATGCTCCCTTCTCACCCGTTGATGGTGTTGTAAGGTTGAGGTACCTATTGCTGGTACGGAGGCTGGAGCCCACATGCTGCTTTCCTTCCACATCCCCCTGGGGGGCTCTGAGGAAGTGGGATCCTGCCGGCCTCAAAGCTCTGACGCCGGGCTCCATCCACAGACCCATTTGAACCTGCTGGATACGGAGCTGGAGTACCGTTCAGGGACATGGCCCTGCACCATTACAGGTACTCTGTGTCCCCGTACACACAGGCACAGCACACTCCAGACTTGCTGGGTGTGCTAGTGCGCCGGGGACAGTAAAGGGTTACAGTCACTGCAGCTTTGCTGAGTGACTTTGTGTATTGGGAACTACCGCGCCGGACGCTCCGGGAGCGGCGGCGCGGCTGGGACTTGTAGTTCGCCGGGGACTGGGCGCCGACCGCGCTTTTACGGCGGCGGCGCTTATAAATCCAGTCCCCGGCTTCTGCGGCCTAGTGCCGCTTCGTTCCCGCCCCCTCCCTGTCACTCAGGGAAGGGGACAGACGCTGAGCAATCAGCAGCGCCGAGGGCTGGAGCCTTATTTACATGCTCCAGCCCTCTCACTGCACACTGTCGGACGCCGGATTCCCGCTCTGACTTGGGGCACGCCCACGGCCCGCCCCTCCTCACACGAGCTGGGGAAGACGCCGGCAGCCATTACTGCAGTCCGAGCTCGGACTTTCGGCAACCAGGCAGGACGGTGGCGACCATACACCCGCTTATAGGCGGGCGGTAAGCGGCACGCATAGTGCTGACCCCAATATATACTGCAGTGTGTACATGTGTATTTTAACTGCATAGGTCGCTATATGCCCGCTTGGAGAGCGACACATCAGCAGCAGGAAAGCAGGTGTGCTAAGGCACAGGCTTTCTAGGCTGCTTGTATTGCACGTACTGAAGTGTTCATTTGTGTTTATGCTTGTATGCTATACACTGCACTGTACAGTCGCTAGTCTTAGCTATATTCTCCTGGAATGGCTAGACTACAGCAGCAGAAAACCAAGGGTGCTGGGGCACAGGTTTTTTTCTATGCTGCTTGTATTGCATGGGCTGCAGTGTGCATTTGTACTTGTGCTTGTATGCTATACATTGCACTGTATGGTCACTCTTCTGGGCTATATTCCCCTAGATGACTAGTCTACAGCAGCAGAAGAGCAGAGGTGCCAGGGCACAGGCTTCTATGCTGCTTGTATTGCTTGTGCTGCAGTGTTCATTTGTACTTTATGCTTGTATGCTATACATTGCACTGTACGGTCACCAATCTTGGCTATATACTTCTAGATGGCTAGTCGGCAGCGGCAAAAAAGCAACACAGATTTTCAGTGCTGTTTTTACTACATGGGATGCTGTTCATGACACCGTCCCATTGTGTGCATGCTCCCCTGTAGCACTTCGTCTGCCGGGGTCTCTAGCACTTCGTCTGCCGGGGTCTCTACTAGTCGTGGCCAAAGAAACCACCTGTCATCCCTGTCCAAGGACAGGGACGGAGTTGCAGTTTCGACAGATATATTGTCATAAGATAGAGACTTGCAGTCCAGACAGGCCATGGGCAATCTTCCTGACCAACCTCATTTGGAACGGGGGGGTCCCAGGAGGACTCTCTGTATGATAAGGCAGCTCTCCAGGACTTTGATCCTGACATCGCTATCAATCCGGATACACCGGATGGTAACGCCATACGGAATGATCCTATAGCGTCCATCAATGGAAGGTTGGATCTTTCTCCCTCAGCTCCCCCAGTGGAGGAGTCAGCTTCACAGCAGGAGAAGTCCCTTTTCAGTATCTCAAACGGATATTGAGTATTTTTCTGGCCACGCTGACTTCAGAGAAGCAGTCCAGAAACACCACGCTTACCAGATAAGCGTCTTCTCCAAACGTTTTTAAGATACACGTTATCCCTTTTCCCCTGACGTGGTCAAGCGCTGGACCCAGGGTCCAAAGGTGGATTCTCCAATCTCCAGGCTTGCGTCTAGAGCCATAGTTGCACTGGAGATGGGGCTTCACTTAAAGATGCCATTCACAGACAGATGGACTCTGGTTGAAATCTGTCTAGGAGGCTATCGGCGTGTCGGTTGCTCCGGCATTCACAGCCGTATAGGCAACCTAACCTTTTCAGCTGTTCTTGCGCAGCTGGCCTTGAGCACATGTACATCTGTACCGCAGAGGCGTCCGTAACTCCGCAATGTCTGCACTGCGACTTACCCTATTAATGCTGTCCTAAAAGTACAGTCGAGGTTTCGGTCCTTCCCAAGCTCGGGCAGGTCCCAATTGTCCTCGTGCAAAAGGGCTACAAAACCTCAGACGGGCGCAGATTCCGGCCGGGCTCAATCACGCCCAAGGAAGGCAGCCGGAGGAACCGCTACCAAGGCGGTCTCCTCATGACTCTCAGCTCTCTCTCTCTCTCCGCATCCGCGGTTGATGGCAGACTTCCCCGCCTTTGGCGACATTTAGCTGCCACAGGTCACAGACCGGTGGGTGACGGACATTGTGCTCACGTGCACAGGACAGTGTTCTGTTCTCGTCCTCCGACTCCATTCTTCAGAACGGCCCCACCTCCCCACCGAGCAGATGCCCTGCTGCAGGCGGTGGACGCTCTAAGAGCAGAAGGAGTGGTGATCTCTGTCCCCCCTCAGGAACGAGGGCGAGGGTTTGTACTCCAATCTCTTTGTGGCTCCAAAAAAGGACGGCTCCTTCCGTCCTGTTCTGGACCTAAAACTGCTCAATAAGCATGCGAACGCCAGGCGGTTCCGGATGGAATCCCTCCGATCCGTCATTACCTCAATGTCTCGAGGAGACTTCCTTGCCTCAACAGACATCAAAGATGCCTATCTCCACGTGCCAATTGCTACGGAGCACCAACGTTTTCTACGTTTTGTGATAGGAGACGACCATCTTCAGTTCGTAGCTCTGCCATTCGGTCTGGCGACAGCCCCACGGGTGTTCACCAAGGTCATGGCAGCAGTGGTAGCAGTCTTGCACTCTCAGGGACACCCGGTGATCCCTTACTTGGACGATCTACTCGTCAAAGCACCCTCCCTCGAGGCATGACAACGCAGCCTGAATGTTACGCTGGAGACTCTCCAGACTTTCGGGTGGATCATCAATTTGGCAAGGTCAAATCGGTCACCGACTCAATCACTAACGTATCTCGGCATGGAGTTCACACTCTATCAGTGATAGTGAAGCTTCCGCTGAACAAGCAGCGTTCACTGCAAACAGAGGTGCAGTCTCTCCTTCAAGGCCAGTCGCACCCCTTAAGGCGCCTCATGCACTTCCTAGGGAAGATGGTGGCAGCCATGGAGGCAGTTCCCTTTGCGCAGTTTCATCTGCGCCAACTGCAAGGGGACATTCTCCGCCAATGGGACGGGCAGTCAACCTCCCTGGACAGGAAAGTCTCCCTTTCCCAGACGGCCAAGGACTCTCTGCAATGGTGGCTTATTCCCACCTCATTGTCACAGTGAAGATCCTTCCTACCCCCATCCTGGGCAGTGGTCACGACAGATACGAGTCTGTCAGGGTGGGGAGCAGTTTGTCTCCGCCACAGGGCTCAGGGGACGTGGACTCAGCAGGAGTCCACCCTTCAGATCAATGTTCTGGAAATCGGGGCAGGGTATCTTACCCTACTAGCTTTCCAGCAGTGGCTAGAAAGAGAGCAGATCCGAATCCAGTCGGACAACTCCACAGCGGTGGCATACATCAACCACCAAGGAGGGACGCGCAGTCGGCAAGCCTTCCAGGAAGTCCGGCGAATCCTCATGTGGGTGGAGGACACAGCATCCACCATATCCGCAGTTCACATCCCGGGCGTAGAAAACTGGGAAGCAGACTTCCCCAGTCGCCAGGGTATGGACGCAGGGGAATGGTCCCTTCACCCGGACGTGTTTCAGGAAATCTGTCGCCGCTGGGGGGTGCCGGACGTCGACCTAATGGCGTCTCGGCACAACAACAAGGTCCCGGCATTTATGGCACGATCGCGCGATCACAGAGCTCTGGCGGCAGACGCCTTAGTGCAAGATTGGTCGCAGTTCCAGCTCACATATGTGTTTCCACCTCTGGCACTCTTGCCCAGAGTACTGCGCAAAAAATCAGATCCGATTGCAGCCGCGTCATACTCGTCGCCCCAGACTGGCCGAGGAGATCGTGGTACCCGGATCTGTGGCATCTCACGGTCGGCCGACCGTGGTCACTACCAGGCTGGCCAGACTTACTGTCTCAAGGGCCGTTTTTCCATCGGAATTCTGCGGCCCTGAACCTGACTGTGTGGCCATTGAGTCCTGGATCCTAGCGTCTTCAGGATTATCCCAAGGGGTCGTTGCCACCATGAAACAGGCTAGGAAGTCCACCTCTGCTAAGATCTACCACAGAACGTGGAAGATTTTCTTAACCTGGTGCTCGGCTCAGGGAGTGTCTCCCTGGCCATTTGCATTGCCCACTTTTCTTTCCTTCCTGCAATCGGGGTTAGAAAAGGGCTTGTCGCTCGGCTTCCTTGAGGGGGAAGTCTCGGCACTATCCGTGTTTTTTCAGAAGCGTCTAGCACGTCTTTCTAAGGTGCGCACGTTCCTACAGGGGGTCTGTCATATCGTACCCCCGTACAAGCGGCCGTTAGATCCATGGGATCTCAACAGGGTATTAGTTGCTCTCCAGAAGCCGCCTTTCGAGCCTCTGAAGGAAGTTTCCTTTCTCGCCTGTCACAGAAGGTGGCGTTTCTCGTTGCGATCACATCGCTTCGGCGAGTGTCTGAGCTGGCAGCTCTGTCATCCAAGGCTCCCTTCCTGGTGTTCCACCAGGACAAGGTAGTGCTGCGCCCCATTCCGGAGTTTCTCCCTAAGGTCGTATCCTCATTTCATCTTAATCAGGATATATCCTTGCCTTCCTTTTGTCCTCATCCGGTTCACCGGTATGAAAAGGACTTACGTTTGTTAGATCTGGTGAGAGCACTCAGACTCTACATTTCCCGCACGGCGCCCATGCGCCGTTCCGATGCATTTTTTGTCCTTGTCGCTGGTCCGCGCAAGGGGTTGCAGGCTTCTAAAGCCACCCTGGCTCAATGGATCAAAGAACCAATTCTAGAGGCCTACCGTTCTGCGGGGCTTCCGGTTCCTTCAGGGCTAAAAGCCCACTCAACCAGAGCCGTGGGTGCGTCCTGGGCATTACGACACCAGGCTTCGGCTCAACAAGTGTACCAGGCAGCTACCTGGTCCAGTCTGCACACTTTCACCAAGCATTATCAGGTGCATACCTATGCTTCGGCGGATGCCAGCTTAGGTAGAAGAGTCCTGCAGGCGGCAGTGACACCCCCGTAGGGGAGGGCTGTTTTGCAGCCCTAACATGAGGTATTTCTTTACCCACCCAGGGACAGCTTTTGGACGTCCCAATCGTCTGGGTCTCCCAATAGAGCGCTGAAGAAGAAGGGAATTTTGTTACTTACTGTAAATTCCTTTTCTTCTAGCTCTTATTGGGAGACCCAGCACCCGCCCTGTTGTCCTTCGGGATGTTTTTGTTGTTTGCGGGTACACATGTTGTTCATGTTGAACGGTTTTTCAGTTCTCCGATGTTACTCGGAGTTAATTTGTTTAAACCAGTTATTGGCTTTCCTCCTTCTTGCTTTGGCACTAAAACTGGAGAACCCGTGATACCACGGGGGGGTATAGCCAGAAGGGGAGGGGCCTTGCACTTTTTAGTGTAGTGCTTTGTGTGGCCTCCGGAGGCAGTAGCTATACCCCAATCGTCTGGGTCTCCCAATAAGAGCTAGAAGAAAAGGAATTTACGGTAAGTAACAAAATTCCCTTCTTTTATCTTATTTTGTGTTTGTGTTTATTTATTTTCACTTACAGATTAGTAATGGGGGTAGGGTTTTCATAGACCCTGCCATTGCTAATCTAGGGCTTAGTGGCAGATGTGAGCTGTTATTAACCCCTTATTAGCCTGATTGCCACCGCACCAGGGGAATCGGGAAGAATCGGGTAGAGTGCCAGGATTGTCACATCTAATGGATGTGACAATCCTGAGTGGCTGTGGGCTGTGGGCTGCTATTGTTATAACGCGCCTGCTTTATTCTTATTTTCTTTATTTTTCCTTTTTTTATTTTTTATTTCCAAAGGTTCCGGATCTTTATCCGGAGTTCCCTGAGAACTCCAGGCCCGGGTCCAGTATTCGGGTATTTTTAAAACCTCTCGGATTCTAAATTTTACAGTCCGGGTCTGTCCATCACTAATCAATAGACAAACAAAAAAGTGCATAGTGTTCATGTTGTTGTGTAAACAGAAATATTATATGCAAAATTAAAAATGACATGCCATAAGGCAAGCAAAATCAAGAAATGCAAAAAACTAAATTATTGAGTAAATGTTATAAATATTAGTTGTATCCTAACTATGATTAAATTGTTGTACAATGTTTTTCTCCACTTTTCTTAGATAATAATCGTTTTTCTTATTTTCTCATAGGCACTTCATTCAGGGAAAAGACCCAATCAAAGTCAACATCTAAGTCACTGAGCGGGTCGCGTGAAGTACCTCAAAATTTGCAGACCACCTCAGGTATGGTTTTAGCATATACAGATCTCTAAATTATGGATAAAAAGAAAAAGAAACAATTAAAAAATAATTTAACACAAACAGTCCCATTCTCACACCACATAAAAATACCCAATTAAAGAAAGCAGTCAAAGCTCTCATTGAGCCCAATAGTAGTCCTTGTGTCCAATCTATAAATCCAATGACTCAAGTTGCGCAAGGGCCTTAAATAGGTTACCACCTCTAACCTCTGATCTATGGCCTTTATAATTAAAGGGGTTATCCGGCTTATTTTGACTTTTCTTCATTATTACCCTATTGGGCTACATTGGGGCAGGTAAGTAGCTAGTGATCACTTACCTGCCCTGCTGTCAGCCTTTCTCCCCCGGCTCAGAGCGGTCATGTGATCGCTCCTGCCGCGATTTTGCTGCTTCCGGTCATTTCATGTCAACATGGGCAGGACCATGTTGACATGCAAATCTAGAACAGCATGTTGCCGCCCTGTTGGGCGAGTACAGTGCGTGGGGTCCCCGCACCTCTTCCCTGCACCCTCCCACACATTCCTCCGCACCCCGTACTCTCCCCGCCCACGGTGTCAACGTCAGCACCAGGCCCCCTGCTCAGAATAGCAGGAGTGCCCGTGCAGTCTGTGTACCCGCTCCAGCCCCGCGGCTGCCTTCATTGCAGGCTCAGCAGCCTCTCACATTGCAGTCCAATGGGGACAGTGTTGCCAATGTATGTAAAGCGCTGTGGAATTAATAGCGCTATATAAATGAATAAATATTATATATTATTATTATATGTAGGCCATTATACATTTTTGATTGCTATAGGGGCACCACTGGAGGGCTGTGTGGGTAACAGGCCTTGTATGCACACTGCGTTTTTTGAGTGCAGTTTTGGTAACAAAACTTCCTGCATTTCCTTCCCAGAAAAGTCTATGTGATTTCAGTTTTTCTGTTCACACTTTGCAGCTTTTTTTTGGCTGCATCTTTGTGGTGACCACAAAGATGCAGCATGTCAATTCTTACTGCATTTTTTCCTGCGGTTTTTGAGCTCTTCCAATCAATAGATGACTTAAAAAACACACTGAGCAAAAACGCAGTAAAACGTGGCAAATAATACATGCCGAGAGTGCGTTTTTTTGGGCCTAAAAACATGAATCTTTGTGGTCACCACAAAGATGCAGCGTGCGCACATAGCCTCATTCTGTTTAAAGGGCTATATGGTAGCCATTATACTATTTGGAAGGCTATGTGGGGCCCATTATACTGTGTGCAGACCGTTATAGAATATAAAGGGGCCATTCTACTGTATGAAGGGCTGTGTTGGGGCCATCGTACTGTGTTGGGGTTGTTGTGGGTGTATTATGCTTTGCTGGGTGGGAGGTGATGTAGAATCATCAAACTGTGCGTGGAGGGTACTGTGCAGGAATTCACTTTGGGTGTATCATACAGTGTTTGGGGGGCACTTTTGTTGGGATCATACTTTATGGGGGTCATGAAAGGGATTTCCTAATGTGTGGAAACACTAACGGGCAGCAATTTGCCATGTGCGCATGCTGCATCTTTGTGGAGACCACAAAGATGCACGGTTTTGGTCCCAAAAAACATACCCCTGGCGTGCATTTTTTTGCGTTTTTGCCCAGTGTATTTTTAAAGTCAATTCTATTGACTGGAAGGGCTCAAACACACAGAAAGAATTGACATGCTGCATCTGTAGTCACCACAAAAACGCAGCAAAAAAAAAAAAGCTGCAATGTGCGCTTTGGTGCATACCGATGGGTTGTGTGGGTATGCTGGGAGTTGTTGTTCTACTTCAGAAAGGGAGCGTGAGGTTGCAGGTTGTTGTATTGTTATGCCAGTGGGGTTGTCATTTGGATCTGCTGCTTTTCAGTGTTCCTACTGAGTCTTGTAGGATATACTCCGCGGCTGCCTTCATTGCAGGCTCAGCAGCCTCTCACATTGCAGCGCAGGCAGCCGCGGGGATAACGAGCGCTGCCATCAGGATGTTAGATGACATCATTGCCTGCTGTGACAATCTTCGCTTCACTCCTGTCAGCGCTGTCACTGGCTTCTATGCCGCTGCGTTCTCACGTCACTAGCGGTGACGTCTCGGGCGATAATGCTGAGAACGCGGCGGGCATAGAAGTCAGGGACAGCGCTGACAGGAGTGAAGCGAAGATCGTCACCGCAGGTAATGATTTCATTTAACCTCCTGACAGCAGCGCTCGGCATCCCCTGCAGTGACCTGGGCTATTGATGTTAGCTCAGGTCACTGCATTACTCTCCCAGCCAATGAGGAACATTCTGTTCTTCATTGACTGGGACATTGACTATGGTATGGATTGTCATGGGACCCCCTTATTGGATTATGCTGGACCTGGATTTGTTTTTCTTTTGAATAAATTGGTGAATGAGGGAATGTTTTGATGAGTGTATTTTCAAATAAAACTTTTTTTTTTGTTGTCTATTTTTTTTTTATTACTGACTGGGTTTCTGATGTCGGATATCTGATAGACGCGTGACATCACTAATCCCAGTGCTTGATGCCAGGTGACATTACACATTTGGCATCAACCCCATATATTACCCCGTTTGCCACCGCACCAGGGCACGGGATGAGTTGGGGCGAAGCACCAGGGTTGGCACATCTAATGGATGTGCCACTTCTGGGGCGGCTGTGGCCTGCTAATTTTAGGCTGGGGAGTGTCCAATAACAGTGGGCCTCCCTAGTCTGAGAATACCAGACCACAGCTGTCTGCTTTACCTTGGCTGGTGATCCAATTTGGGGGGACCCCATGTTTTTTGTTTTAAATTATTTATTTAATTTAAAATAACAGCATGGGGTGCCCTCTGTTTTAGATTACCAGCCAAGCTGAAGCTGCCAGCTGTGGTTTGCAGGCTGCAGCCATCTGCTTTACCCTAGCTGGCTACTAAAGTATGGGGGACCCATTGTCGTTTGTTTTTTTTTTTAATTATTTTTTATTTATTTTTTGGATAAATACAAGGCTAAGCACACTTTAGTGCCACATGAAAGTCACTAAAGGGTGCCAGCTTAGAATATGCAAGGGGTAGGACATTATATGTCTTTCTCATCTATCTACCTATCTATCTGTCTATCCCTTTGTTCATTCATTCATCCCTCTATCTCTCAGTCTCTATATCTATCTATTCATCTCTATATCTACTCATCTATTTATCTTTCTTGCTGCTTCCGTTTTTTGCGGTCTGCAAAAAAAACGGAAGGCACACGGATGACACATGGATGTATCCGTGAAAAAATTGGCCATTTTTTGCGGACCGCAAAAACGGAACGGTCATGTGAATGTAGCCTACATGTGTTCCCTATGGGGGTAGGGGTCGGTACAGAACGATGGTGAGGGGGAGGTCGGTACAGAGCGCCGTGTGTGTGTGTGTGTGTGTGGGTGAGGGTTGCAGAGCCTGATGTGTGTGGCGCAGAGCCCGATGTGTGTGTGTGTGTGTGTGTGTGTGGCACAGAGCCCGATGTTGGGCTGTTATTTTCATTGCTAGAGTGATAACAGATCAGGTGCTAGGGTAGAATACTGACAGGGAATGTGTGTGCAGGGGGCGGGCAGGGGACGGGGCTGGACACTGAGGCCGGGCAGTGCCAGCTCTAACTGAGGTTTTGCACAGGAAGTGGTCAGTTTGCTAGAGCAAAATGTAAACAAAGAACTGCAGAGAATAAAGGGATAATTCAAGTGGAACAAAAGTTAGAAAACAAAAAATAACAATATAGGGGTGTTTTATATGACAATACAGCACAGATAAACTCAAAATTTTTTGGTAAGCTAATGTCGGACAACTCCTTTAATTTGCTTGAGTCAGATTCATGGTACAATTGGAAATGTTTTGGTAGGGTTTATAGGTGTTCCGTCTCATGCAGAGTCTTTGTTTTCTCAATGTCCCTGATGTGCTCACGGACTCCCACCTTTAACCCCCTAACCCCTGGACGATTTTTCCGTTTTTGTTTTTTGCTCCCCTTTTTCCGAGAGTCATAACTTTTTTATTTTTCCCGTCAATCTTGCCATAAGAGGGCTTGTTTTTTGCAGGACGTATTGGTCTTTTAAGTTAAACCATGAGTTTTACCATATATGGTACTGGAAAACAGCAAAAAATTTCCACGTGCGGAAAAATTACAAAAAAGTGTGATTGGACAATGGTTTATGGGGTACTTTATTCACCGTGTTCACTGTATGGTAAAACTGATGGGTGGGTGTGATACTTCAGGTTGGTATGCGTTCGTTGATACCAAACATGTTTAGGTTTACTTTTATATAAGGGGTTAAAAAAAGGTTTGTCCAAAAAATTGGAGCACTTTCTGCGGCATTTTCTGCAACTTGTAGTGTTCTCATTTTTCGGGATATGGGGCTCACTGATGGCTTATTTGTTTGCATTTTTAGCTGTACCATTTTTGCGCAGATGCTACGTTTTGACTCCCTGGTATTGCATTTTGCTGAAAATTTGCGAAGACCAAAAAACGTAACTTTGCCAGTTGGATTTTTTTTTACGGCTACGCCATCTACCGATCTAATTGATTCATTTTATATTTTGATAGACTGGGCATTTCTGAACTCTGCGATACCAAATGAGTATATTTTTTTAACCCTTTGATTTTTAGTGGGGCGAATGGAGAATGATTTAAACATTTAGTAGTTTTTTTAATTCTATAAAACTTTTTTTTTACTTATTTTTATTTTAATAGTCTCTCTAGGGGTAAGGATTAGCCGTCTGATCGCTTGTTCATTTCTGCTGATCAGAGCGGCAGAGCTCTGATCAGCTGAAATGCTGCTGTCCTGTTAAAGCCAGCCGGCTGTAACAGGATGTGAGTCATGATAGCGACAGGAGTCATCACATAACCCTGTGCTACCATGGCAACCATCGGCTTCCCATAATCGCGTTACGGGGCCTCCGATGGCGGTGTAGAAAGGCAATTGAAATAGTCATGGGCCCTCGTGTGGATTACCACAGACCTGCGTGTTTTTGGGGTTAATAAAGGAGTGAAATAGGGTATTGTTTTTATCTTATTTTGTGTTTGTGTTTATTTCTTTTCACTTCCAGATTAGTAATGGGGGTAGGGTTTTCATAGACCCTGCCATTACTAATCTAGAGCTTAGTGGCAGCTGTGAGCAGTTATTAACCCCTTATTAGCCTGATTGCCACCGCACCAGTGCAATCGGGAAGAGCCGGGTAAAGTGCCAGGATTGTCACATATAATGGATGTGACAATCCTGGGTGGCTGTGGGCTGCTATTGTTATAACGCGCCTGCTTTAATCTTATTTTATTTAATTTTCCTTTATTTATTTTTTATTTCCAAAGGTTCCGGATCATTATCCGGAGTTCCCTGAGAACTCCAGGCCCGGGTCCGGTACTCGGGTATTTTTAAAATCGCTCGGATCCTAAATTTTACAGTCCGGGTCTGTCCATCACTAATCAATAGACAAACAAAAAAGTGCATGGTGTTTATGTAGTTGTGTAAACAGAAATATGATATTCAAAATTAAAAATGACATGCCATTAGGCAAGCAAAATCAAGAAATGCAAGAAACTAAATTATTGAGTAAATGTATTAAATATTAGTTGTATCCAAACTATAATTAAATTGTTGTACAATGTTGTTCTCCACTTTTCTTAGATAATAATCTTTTTTCTTATTTTCTCATAGGCACTTCATTCAGGGAAAAGACCCAATCAAAATCAACATCTAAGTTACTGAGCGGGTCGCGTGAAGTACCTCAAAATTTGCAGACCACCACAGGTATGGTTTTAGCATATACAGACCTCTAAATTATGGATAAAAAAAACTATTAAAAATAATTTTAACACAAACAGTCCCATTCTCACACCACATAAAAATACCCAATTAAAGAAAGCAGCCAAAGCTCTCATTGAGCCCAATAGGAGTCCTTGTGTCCAATCTATAAATAAAGTGACTCAAGTTGCGCAAGGGCCTTAAAAAGGTTACCACCTCTAACCTCTGATCTATGGCCTTTATAATTAATTTGCTTGAGTCAGATTTATGGTACAATTGGAAATGTTTTGGTAGGGATTTTAGGTGTTCCGTCTCATGCAGAGTCTTTGTTTTCTCAATGTCCCTGATGCGCTCACGGACTCACACCTTTAACCCCCTAACCCCTGGACGATTTTTCCGTTTTTGTTTTTTGCTCCCCTTTTTCCGAGAGTCGTAACTTTTTTATTTTTCCCGTCAATCTTGCCATAAGAGGGCTTGTTTTTTGCGGGACGTATTGGTCTTTTAAGTGAAACCATGAGTTTTAACATATATGGTACTGGAAAACAGCAAAAAATTTCCACGTGCGGAAAAATTACAAAAAAGTGTGATTGGACAATGGTTTATGGGGTACTTTATTCACCGTGTTCACTTTATGGTAAAACTGATGGGTGGGTGTGATACTTCAGGTTGGTATGAGTTCGTTGATACCAAACATGTTTAGGTTTACTTTTATCTAAGGGGTTAAAAAAAGGTTTGTCTAAAAAATTGGAGCACTTTCAGCGCCATTTTCTGCAACTTATAGTGTTCCCATTTTTCGGGATATGGAGCTCACTAATGGCTTATTTGTTTGCATTTTTAGCTGAACCATTTTTTCTCAGATGCTGCGTTTTGACTCCCTGGTATTGCATTTTGCTCAAAATTTGCGAAGACCAAAAAACTTAACTTTTGCCGGTTGGAATTTTCTTTGTCGCTCCATTGGGAGACCCAGACAATTGGGGTGTATAGCTTCTGCCTCCGGAGGCCACACAAAGTATTACACTTTAAAAAGTGTAACCCCTCCCCTCTGCCTATACACCCTCCCGTGCATCACGGGCCCATCAGTTTTTATGCTTTGTGTTGAAGGAGGCACACATTCACACAATGCTCCACATTTTAGTCAGCAGCAGCTGCTGATTATATCGGATGGAAGAAAAGAGGGCCCCTAACAGGGCCCCCGGCATGCTTCCTTCTCACCCCACTGAGTCGACGGTGTTGTTAAGGTTGAGGTACCCATTGCGGCTACACAGGCTGGAGCCCACATGCCGTTTTCCTTCCCCATCCCTTAGGGGCTCTGGGTGAAGTGGGATCCATAACCGGTCATCCAGGCACTGGGACCGGGCTCCCTCCACAGCCCCTGGGGGAATCTGCTGGACAGGAGACTGAGTATCGTCAGGGACAGGGCCCTGCATCTACAGGTACTCTGTGTCCCCTTTGGGACAGCGCATGGAGCACCTTGGCCTCAGACGCTGCAGCGACTGCGGTGTTGATTTTTGACCGGGACTACCGCGCCGACCGTGCCTGCTTGCCGGCCGCGGTTTTTACTTTAGTCCCCGGCTTTTGCGGCCTAGTGCATTAAACTCCCGCCCCCGGGCCTGCCAGTCAGGGGTAAGGGCGGGACGGTCGGTCTGACGCCGACAGTGAGGGCTGGAGCACACGTAGCTGTCCTCCTCCCCCCTCACTAATCACTCTGGGGCACCAGATTCCCGCACTTTTGTAAGTTACGCCCACGGCTCCCTCCTCCCCTGTGAACGCCGACAGCCATGTTTTAACACATTCTGCCGGTGGAGGACTTCTGGCAGCAGCTCTGGGAGACCCGAGGCAGGGAATCTGGTGGCCACACACCGCTGGAGCGGTCGGTAAGCCACACCGGTCACCCGGTGCTGGTCCCCCTAGAGTGCTGAACTGTATATAGATACATTATATTTGTATACATTTTCCGGTTCGGCTGTACCATTAGCTTGTGGCTATATACCCTCAGTGATCACGCTCCTGGGAGACAACAGCATGTCGTTCACAAGGAGCAAGGGTGCCAAGACACAGGGTTATTTTGCTACCTGTACCTCTTGCGCGGCTATGCTACCTGCAGGTTCCACCTACCCTCACTGTGAGCAATGCTCGGGCACTGGGGCACTCGCTCAGCCGGAGCCTGAGACACTAGGGGGTCCCTCGGCCCAGGTAGAACTGCCAGCTCCCCCTGTCCAGATAGCAGGGACAGAGTTTGCCGTTTTAGCTGACAAACTCTCTGAGTCGCTTTCACATTCCATGACTCAGTCTATGGATAAATGGTCTGCTAAGTTTCTAGAGGCTTTGCAGTCCAGACCGGCCCTTACACAGGCCCCGGGCACTGCGGGATCACCCCCAGGCCCCTCTCGGTCTGCGACGAAGCGTGCTCCTGGTGTGGCCTCTAGTTATTACGTGGAGGACTCCGGCACGGACCGCAGTCCCAGACCAGCTAAGCGGGCTCGCTTAGAATCTTCCCCGACTTCATCACGCTGTTCGGGGTCTCAGCTTGAGGATTCCATAGAGGATGAGACGGAGGTCGCAGCCCAGGACTCTGACCCTGACGTTGCTCTCAATCTTGATACACCTGAAGGGGACGCCATAGTAAATGACCTTATAGCGTCCATCAACCAGGTGCTAGATCTTTCTCCTCCAACTCCGCTTGTAGAGGAGTCGGCTTCACAACAGGAGAAACACCAGTTTAGGTTTCCTAAACGTACACGGAGTGCTTTCTTCGATCACTCTAACTTTAGAGATGCTGTCCAGAAGCACAGGGCTTTCCCGGACAAGCGCTTTACTAAACGCCTTAATGACACACGTTACCCCTTCCCCTCTGACGTGGTTAAGGGTTGGGCTCAATGTCCCAAGGTGGATCCTCCAGTCTCTAGACTGGCGGCTAGATCCGTAGTAGCAGTGGCTGACGGTGCATCGCTCAAGGATGCCACGGACAGGCAGATAGAGCTCCTACTCAAATCCATCTATGAAGCCATAGGCGCGTCTTTTGCCCCAGCCTTTGCAGCAGTGTGGGCACTCCAGGCTATCTCAGCTTGTCTGTCTGAGATTAATGCGGTCACCCGTACCGCTGCGCCACAAGTAGCATCTTTGACCTCTCAGGCGTCAGTATTTGCATCCTACGCCATGAATGCTGTCCTGGACTCGTCTAGCCGTACAGGGGTAGCATCCGCCAATTCTGTGGCAGTCCGCAGGGCCATGTGGCTACGCGAATGGAAGGCAGACTCTGCTTCCAAAAAGTTCTTGACCGGTTTGCCGTTTTCTGGCGACCGACTGTTTGGCGAGCGATTGGATGAAATTATTAAGCAATCCAAGGGAAAGGACTCGTCCTTGCCCCAGCCCAAACCAAACAGACCTCAGCAACGGAAAGTTCAAGCGAGGTTTCGGTCCTTTCGGCCCTCAGCCAGATCCCAATCCTCCTCGTCCAACAGGCCACAGAAGAGCCAGAGAAACTCTTCTGCATGGCGGTCTAAGTCACGTCCTCCAAAGACCGCCGGAGGCACCGTCTCCAAGGCAGCCTCCTCATGACTCTCGGCTGCCCCAAACCGCATCCTCGGTCGGTGGCAGGCTCTCCCGCTTTTGCGACGCCTGGTGGCCACATGTCCAAGACCGATGGGTGAGAGACATTCTGTCTCACGGTTACAGGATAGAGTTCAGCTCTCGTCCTCTGACTCGCTTTTTCAGAACATCTCCGCCCCCCGAGCGAACCGTTGCGCTTTTTCAGGCGGTGGACACTCTGAAGTCAGAAGGAGTGCTGATCCCCGTTCCCCTTCAGGAACGCGGTCGCGGTTTTTACTCCAACCTGTTCGTGGTGCCAAAAAAGGACGGCTCATTCCGTCCCGTTTTGGACCTCAAATTGCTCAACAGACATGTGAGAACCAGGCGGTTTCGCATGGAATCCCTCCGATCGGTCATCACTTCGATGTCCCAAGGAGACTTCCTAGCATCAATCGACATCAAAGACGCCTATCTCCATGTGCCGATCGCTCCAGAGCATCAACGCTTCTTGCGTTTCGCCATTGGGGACGAACACCTTCAGTTTGTGGCACTGCCTTTCGGCCTGGCGACAGCCCCACGGGTCTTCACCAAGGTCATGGCATCCGTTGTAGCGTTGTAACCACCTTTTGAGCCGCTGCGGGATGTCTCTCTATCACGTCTTTCGCAGAAGGTGGCATTTCTAGTGGCGGTTACATCACTCCGAAGAGTGTCAGAGCTTGCAGCGCTGTCATGCAAAGCCCCTTTCCTGGTATTTCACCAGGATAAGGTGGTTCTGCGTCCTGTCCCGGAATTTCTCCCTAAGGTGGTATCCCCTTTTCATCTCAATCAGGATATCTCCTTACCTTCATTTTGCCCTCATCCAGTTCACCAATGTGAAAAGGATTTGCATTTGTTAGATCTAGTGAGGGCTCTCCGGATCTACGTGTCTCGCACGGCGCCATTGCGCCGTTCTGATGCGCTTTTTGTCCTTGTCGCTGGCCAGCGTAAGGGGTCGCAGGCTTCCAAGTCAACCTTGGCTCGGTGGATCAAGGAACCGATTTTTGAAGCCTACCGTTCTTCTGGGCTTTTGATTCCTTCAGGGCTGAAAGCCCATTCTACCAGAGCCGTGGGTGCATCCTGGGCATTGCGGCACCAGGCTACGGCTCAGCAGGTGTGTCAGGCGGCTACCTGGTCGAGTCTGCACACTTTCACAAAACACTATCAGGTGCATGCCTATGCTTCGGCAGATGCCAGCCTAGGTAGGCGAGTCCTTCAGGCGGCGGTTGCCCACCTGTAAGAGGGGGCCGTTGTTTCAGCTCTTTTTATCGAGGTATTCTTTTACCCACCCAGGGACTGCTTTTGGACGTCCCAATTGTCTGGGTCTCCCAATGGAGCGACAAAGAAGAAGGGAATTTTGTTTACTTACCGTAAATTCCTTTTCTTCTAGCTCCTATTGGGAGACCCAGCACCCGCCCCTGTTCCCTTCGGGCTGTTTGTTCTTTTGTGTACACATGTTGTTCATGTTGAATTGTTCTTTTGGTTCATGGTTTCAGTTCTCCGAACATCCTTCGGATTGAATTTACCTTAGACCAATTTATAAGTTTCCTCCTTCCTGCTTTGGCACCAAAACTGATGGGCCCGTGATGCACAGGAGGGTGTATAGGCAGAGGGGAGGGGTTACACTTTTTAAAGTGTAATACTTTGTGTGGCCTCCGGAGGCAGAAGCTATACACCCCAATTGTCTGGGTCTCCCAATAGGAGCTAGAAGAAAAGGAATTTACGGTAAGTAAACAAAATTCCCTTCTTTGTTACAGCTACGCCGTCTACCGATCATATTAATTAATTTTATATTTTGATAGACTGGGCATTTCTGAACTCTGTATTACCAAATGAGTGTATATTTTTTATTTTTTTAACCCTTTGATTTTTAGTGGGGCGAATGGGGAGTGATTTAAATTTTTAGTTGTTTTTTTTTAATTCTTTAAAACTTTTTTTTAAACTTTTTTTATTTTAATAGTCCCCCTAGGGGTAAGGATTAGCTGTCTGATCGCTTGTTCATTTCTGCTGATCAGAGCGGCAGAGCTCTGATCAGCTGAAATGCTGCTGTCCTGTTACAACCAGCCGGCTGTAACAGGATGTGAGTCATGATAGCGACATGAGTCATGACATAACCCTGTGCTACCATGGCAACCATCGGCTTCCCGTGATCGCATCACGGGGACTCCGATAGCGTCGAGGAAAGGAAATTTCCCTGCCATGGCCATTTACATTGCGCTGTCAGTATTTGACAGCGCGGTCTAAGGGATTAAAAGGCATGGGTGAATCGTGGATCTACCTTTGCTTGTAAGCTACACATGTCTGCTGTTCAGATCAGCATATATGTGCGGAAATCGGTGCCGGTTTACTGCAGCAGCAGCCGACGATGATTACACCGCCATTATCTACGATGTACCCAGTACGTCCAATGTCTGTAAGAGGTTAAGTCGCTTGTGGTCATTCCTATGTAGATTTTCTGGCATGGAGACTGGGCGTAATAAATCACGCCCTTAGAAGCACAAATATGTTGGTGATTTATTGTGTAAGTTTGTGTTCCTTCCGATTTTTTAATGGGAATCTGTCACCAGATTTGGGGACTACAAGCTGTGTCCAATACCACTGAGTTCTTATATACAGCATTCCAAAATACTGTATATAAGAGCCTAGGCCGCTCTGTAAAACGGAAAAAGTACTTTTATAATACTCACCTAGGGTGGGTCCAGTCCAATGGGTGTCGCAGCTCTCCAGTGCGGTGCCTCCTCTTTCAGGTCTGACGCATCCTCTCTGCTGCGATCTTCGGCCTCCTTCTTCCTAGTCCGGTGTGGATGATGTGTCTACGTCATCCACACGAGCCGACATTGCGGTCCTGCGCAGGCGCATTCATCTGCCCTGCTGATCAAAGTACTATAATGAGCAGGCGCGAGGAAAGGTTAACCCCTTCACGACCGACCGACTTTACACTTTCCGGTATTTGTGGGGTGTTTGCCATTCTTCTGACAGACGTAACTTTTTTATTTTTCAGTCAATATGGTCATGTGAGGGCTCAATTTTTGCAGAATGAGCTGTAATTTTAAATGAAACCGTGAGTTTTACCATGCAGTGTACTGTAAAATGGCAAAAAAATTCCAAATGTGGAGAAATTGCAAAAAAAAGTGTGATTGCTCTATTGTTTTTGAGACATTTTATTCACTGTGTTCACTATATGGTAAACCTGATGTGCTGCTGTGATGCCTGAGGTTACTGCAAGTTTGTAGACACCAAACATGAATAGGTTTACTTTTATCTAAGGGGTTAAAAAAATAATCAGAAGTTTGTCCGAAAAAAGTGACGGACGTTTCTTCATCGTTCCTTATGGGAGACCCAGACCATGGGTGTATAGCTTCTGCCTCCGGAGGACACACAAAGTACTACACTAAAAAGTGTAGCTCCTCCCTCCGAGCATATACACCCCCTGGATGACCAAATCTAGCCAGTTCAATGCTTTGTGTTCAGGAGGTCACACATCCACACATGCATTCATTTTTGATTTTTGATTTTAAAGAGTTGGAAGAAAAGCGGGTCCAAGCTGGACTCCCGGCATGTCCCTTCTCACCCCACTTTGTCGGCGGTGCTGTTAAGGTTGATTTTACAAGGCTGGAGCCTTACATGCCGCGCTCCTTCACCATCCCCCGGGCTCTGGCTTGAAGTGGGAGCCATCACGGTTCTCACTGCTTTGCAGGAGACCGGTCTCCATCCGCAGCCCTTTCAGGACCCTGCAGGACGGAGCGCTCATCCCTCAGGGACCTGGCCCTGCGTCTCATAAGCTAAGTATTGAGACGTTATTGAGGGGTCCCTTGTACATTTATTGTGGGGAGAGTGTGTTATTTAACTTTGCTGTGATTCCGGCCGGTTCTCTGGTTTTTTTCCTGAGAACCGCGCCGAGGGTGCCTGCTCGTCGGCCGCATGGAAAAATTTAGGCCCCGGCTTCGGCTGCGGCCTACTTTCGGTTTCACTGCCCCTGCATGTCAGTCATGCAGGGGGACAGTGCGGCGCCGCCCACCGGCCGTTCAGCACAGGGGAGGACACTCCTCTCTGAGGAGATGTTTCCCTCCCCTGTATTTCTCCTTGGCCCTCCGGTTCCCGCTCTTGGACTAAACCCCGCACCCCTCCTCACTCCGGCGCCATTTTATCAGCGTTCACACACTGATCGGCGCTGGCTGCTGCAGCTCTGCAATCTGTCTGGGGGTCCAAGCTGTGGAATCCGGAGGGCACACAAAACGGTCTGGTAAGCCACAACCTCTGGTTGTGGACTTTCTTATACACTCTCTGGGGGTCATTCTGAAGGAGTGTGTTCTTTACTGCAGAGCCTCCACCTCAGCAGCATGTCTCTCACTAGGAGCAAGGCTGCAAGGCTTTACTCTATATGCACTGCATGTAAGCTCATACTGCTGAACCGAGCACATATCCACATTGTGATGCCTGCTCTAACATGGTGATGCCTCAGCCTGGAGTCTCCCCAGGGGTCCCTCCGGCTGCTCCAGCCCCGGTGGCTGAACCCCCGGCTTGGGTAGCATCGTTTTCTAAAGCTATCTCCCAGTCCTTTGCCGACTCCATGGGACAGCTGTCCCGGACTCTGCTGACCATGCATCAGCCCCCTTCTCAGGGCGCCTCTGCTGCTCAGACTCGCTCTGCAGAGCTCACAGAGGATTTTTCATCTGTTCCCAGACCCCGTCCTCCTAAACGGAGACGCAGGGACTCTTCTCCTTCCTCGTCCCATGGCTCTGATTCACGAGCTGAATCGCAGGGCGAGGAGGATGCCTTTACTGTGGGCTCGGACGCTACCTCTATGTACCCCATTGATCTAACCGAAGGTGATGCACATGTTAGTGATTTGATTGCGTCCATTAATTCCGTACTGAACCTCAATCCACCAGTGTCAGAGGAACAAGCCTCTCTGGTAGAAAAACACCAGTTTACCTCACCTAAGAGAGCAAGGAGTATGTTTTTTAACCACTCCAGTTTTCAGGCCACTGTGACCAAACCCAGGGCCTGTCCTGACAAACGCTTTCCAAAGCGTAGTTCTGATGACCGTTTTCCCTTTCCACCAGAGGTGGTCAAGGAGTGGGCTCATTCACCAAAGGTAGATCCTCCGGTGTCTAGAATCTCAGCCCGGACAGTTGTATCTGTGGCGGATGGCACCTCACTTAAGGATTCCACTGACCGCCAGGTTGACCTTCTGGCCAAATCTGTATATGAAGTGGCAGGGGCCTCGTTCTCCCCGTCTTTTGCAGCAGTGTGGGCTCTTAAGGCCGTCTCTGCTTCTCTGGCGGAGATGCATTCCCTCACCAGGGACTCTATGCCCGAAATGGTTGCCTTAACGTCCCAGGCTTCGGCTTTTTCATACTATGCCATGTCTGCCATTCTGGAGGCTTCTCACCGCACGGCGGTGGCTTCCGCTAATTCCCTCGCGATCCGCAGGATCTTGTAGCTTCGAGAGTGGAAAGCAGACGCTTCTTCCAAGAAGTACCTTGCTGGGCTCCCTTTTGCTGGGTCCCAGCTGTTCGGTGAACAACTGGATGAAATTATTAAGGATGTTACTGGCGGAAAGAGTACTTCCTTGCCACAAACTAAAACCAGGAAACCTGTCCAGGGCAGGAACCAGTCGAGGTTTCGTTCCTTTCGTTCCTCTAACTGGTCATCCTCTAAGCCCTCAGCCTCGTCCACTAACTCAGCCAAGGATCGAAAACCCAGCTGGCGCACGAAGCCGCGTCCTCAGAAGAACGGAGGAGCCGCTGCCACTAAGGCAGCCTCCTCTTGACTATCTGGCCGCGCCAGCAACGTCCTTGGTCGGTGGCAGGCTCTCCCACTTTGGCGATGTGTGGTTTCAACACGTCTCTGATCAGTGGGTGCGGGATATCATCTCCCACGGCTACAGGATAGAATTCTCTTCCAGCCCGCCAAACAGATTTTTTCTGTCCACTCCCCCCTGCTCCAAAGCCGCCGCCTTCTCTCAGGCCGTGGCATCCTTGCAGGCCAACGGAGTAATTGTACCGGTTCCCGCCCGGGAACCATTCAGAGGTTTCTACTCAAATCTCTTCCTAGTCCCCAAGAAGGACGGTTCCTTCCGGCCCATCCTGGATCTCAAGCTTCTCAACAAGCATGTTCAGGTGCGGCACTTTCGCATGGAATCTCTGCGATCAGTCATTGCCTCAATGACCCAAGGAGATTTTCTAGCATCCATTGACATCAGAGATGCCTATTTGCATGTGCCAATTGCAGTTTCACACCAGTGTTGGCTACGTTTTGCAATCGGAGAGGAACATTTCCAATTCGTGGCTCTCCCCTTCGGGTTAGCCACGGCCCCTCGAGTATTCACCAAGGTCATGGCAGCTGTGGTTGCGGTTCTGCACCTCCAGGGGTTGGCAGTAATTCCTTACCTGGACGACCTTCTAGTCAAGGCTTCATCCAGTGCAGACTGTCATCGGAGTGTCTCGCTCACTCTCGCCACGCTTGTTCAATTCGGGTGGCTTGTCAATCTGCCCAAGTCCACTCTGACCCCGACCCAGAAACTTACGTACCTAGGGATGCAATTCGAGACTCTGCCGGCACTTGTGAAGCTGCCCTTAATCAAACAGCAGTCCCTTCATCTGGCGGTGCGCTCTCTGTTGAGGCCCCGCCGTCATTCCATCAGGCACCTCATGCAGGTGCTGGGTCAGATGGTGGCGTCAATGGAAGCGGTTCCCTTTGCCCAGTTCCATCTGCGTCCCCTGCAGCTGGACATTCTCCGCTGTTGGGACAAGCGGACCTCTTCCTTGCACAGGCTAGTGGCTCTGTCGCCACAGACCAGGAGCTCTCTTCAGTGGTGGCTTCGGCCCCTCTCGCTATCCCAGGGACGCTCCTTTCTGATCCCGTCCTGGGTGATTCTCACCACGGATGCCAGTCTATCCGGCTGGGGAGCAGTGTTTCTCCACCACCGAGCACAGGGCACTTGGACTCCGTCCGAATCAGCCCTCTCGATCAATGTGCTGGAAATCAGAGCTGTGCTCCTAGCTCTCGTAGTTTTTCACCACCTGTTGGCGGGCAAGCACATTCGAGTCCAGTCAGACAACGCGACAGCAGTTGCCTACATCAATCACCAGGGCGGGACTCGCAGCCGCCTAGCAATGTTGGAGGTTCAATGTATCCTTCAGTGGACGGAGGACTCCAAGTCCACCATATCCGCAGTCCACATCCCAGGCGTAGAAAACTGGGAGGCAGATTATCTCAGCCGTCAAACCGTGGACAGCGGCGAGTGGGCCCTGCATCCGGCAGTGTTCCGGTCAATCTGCCGCAAGTGGGGCACTCCGGAAGTGGATCTCATGGCATCCCGGCACAACAACAAGGTCCCGGTTTACGTGGCTCGCTCCCACGATCCTCAGGCCTTGGCAGCGGACGCGCTGGTTCAGGATTGGTCCCAGTTCCGTCTGGCCTACGTGTTTCCCCCTCTACATCTCTTGCCCAGAGTCCTGCGCAAGATCAGAATGGAGGGCCGTCGGGTCATAATCATTGCTCCAGACTGGCCCAGGCGAGCTTGGTACCCAGACCTGCTCCGTCTGTCCGTAGAGGTGCCGTGGCATCTCCCGGACCGCCCAGACCTTCTCTCACAAGGTCCGTTTTTCGCCAGAATTCTGCGGCTCTCAGATTGACGGCGTGGCTCTTGAGTCCTGGATCCTGACGGCTTCAGGCATTCCTTCCGAGTTCATCTCCACTATGACTCAGGCTCGGAAGTCTTCCTCGGCCAGGATTTACCACAGGACTTGGAGAATTTTCCTGTCCTCGTGTCGCTCTTCCGGACATGCTCCTTGACCTTTTTCCTTGCCGACCATCCTGTCCTTTCTACAGTCCGGTCTGCAGCTAGGACTATCCCTCAATTCCCTCAAGGGACAGGTCTCGGCTCTGTCAGTGTTGTTCCAGCGGCATATCGCCCGACTGGCCCAGGTGCGCACCTTCATGCAGGGCGCATCTCACATCATTCCTCCTTATCGGTGGCCTTTGGATCCCTGGGACCTTAATCTGGTCCTCACGGCCTTACAGAAACCCCCCTTTGAGCCTCTTAGGGAGGTTTCTTTGTTTCGACTTTCCCAGAAAGTGGTCTTTCGGGTGGCCATAACTTCTCTCAGGAGAGTCTCTGATTTGGCTGCGCTCTCTTCGGAGTCACCCTTTTTGGTTTTTCACCAAGACAAGGTGGTTCTCCGTCCGACTCCGGACTTTCTCCCTAAGGTGGTGTCTCCTTTCCACCTTAACCAGGACATTTCATTGCCTTCCCTTTGTCCGGCCCCTGTGCATCGCTTTGAGAAAGCGTTGCATACTTTAGATTTGGTGCGGCCGCTCCGGATCTATATGTCACGCACCGCTGCTCTTAGGCGGTGCACCTCTCTTTTTGTGCTGACCACAGGTCAGCGCAAGGGTCTCTCGGCTTCTAAACCGACCCTAGCTCGTTGGATTAGGTCGGCCATATCCGATACCTACCAATGTACTCAGGTGCCTCCCCCGCCGGGGATTAAGGCGCACTCGACCAGAGCTGTCGGTGCCTCTTGGGCTTTCAGGCACCAGGCTACGGCTCAGCAGGTCTGTCAGGCTGCCACTTGGTCTAGTCTGCACACCTTTTCGAAGCACTACCAAGTGCATGCTCATGCTTCGGCAGATGCGAGCTTGGGCAGACGCATCCTTCAGGCGGCTGTCGCCCATTTGTGAAGTTAGGTTTTGCCTACTTCTCAGTTTTCTGTTTATTTCCCACCCATGGACTGCTTTGAGACGTCCCATGGTCTTGGTCTCCCATAAGGAACGATGAAGAAAAAGAGAATTTTGTTTACTTACCGTAAATTCTTTTTCTTATAGTTCCGACATGGGAGACCCAGCACCCTCCCTGTTGCCTGTTGGCAGTTCTTGTTCCGTGTGTTTTCACCGGCTGTTGTTGTAGACAGAGGTTCCGGTTATTCCGGGTTTTACTCTATCTCTACTTGTGGGTGGATGTCCTCCTTCAGCTTTTGCACTAAACTGGCTAGATTTGGTCATCCAGGGGGTGTATATGCTCGGAGGGAGGAGCTACCTTTTTAGTGTAGTACTTTGTGTGTCCTCCGGAGGCAGAAGCTATACACCCATGGTCTGGGTCTCCCATGTCGGAACTATAAGAAAAAGAATTTACGGTAAGTAAACAAAATTCTCTTTTTTGCGCCATTTTCTGAGACCCATAGCGTTCTCATTTTTTTAAATCTATGGCTCAGTTATGGCTTTTTTTTGTATCTCGAGCTGACGTTTTTAACAGTATCATTTTTGCGCAGATGCTATGTTTTCATTGCCTGTTATTGCATTTTGCTTAAAATTTGTGGCAACCAAAAAGCGTAATTTTGGCATTTGGAATTTTTTTGCTGCTACGCCATTTACCAAACAGAACAAATGATTTTATATTATGATATATATTCGGACTGAAGACAGCGATACCAAATGTGTGAATATATTTTTTTTTAACCCTTTATTTTTCAGTGGGGCAAAAAAGGGATGATTTGAACTTTTAGGTGTTTTTACTTTTTTTTTTACTTTTTCAAAACTTTTTCTTAAATTTTTTTTTAAATTTGACTAGTACCCCTAGGGGGCTATTAGGATCAGCTGTCTGATCACTCATTTATTTATCCCAATCAGAGCAGCACAATTTAGACTGGGAGAAATTATCATCTCTTGTAACAGCCAGTATTTGGCTTTTTCTTACAGGACCTGAGTCATGTGAGCTACAGGAGTCATCACATGATCCTGTGCTATCATGATAGCCACCAGATCGTTAAGGGGTTAAAGATCTCTTACGCATATGCACTACAATACATGGATCTGCTTTGAGCAGGGCAGATCAAAGTGCGCCTGCGCAGGACCTCAATGCCAGCTAGTGAGCATGATGTAGGACGCGTCATGCACATGGGCCTCAGAAGAAGGAGGATGGTGATCGCCGCAGAGAGGAAATGCCGGACTAGAGAGAGGAGGCAATGGGTTTGAGATAATGATCAATAACTTTGCTAGCTATTTCATCATCAGCTGACGGTCTCCTTTTTTTCTCAGCCCCAGATCCCCTTGAGTGGAGCCCCAAAAATTGGTCTGTGCGATTTCTTCCTGTAAGCTCCCAAAGTAAGTCTGCCATCTTGTCTTTCTTCTTCCTGCTCCAGCTGTAAGGCTACTTTCACATTTGACAGGATGCAAACCGCATATGACCGGATCCTGTGGATTGAATGTGCAACGTATGCAACCGCAATTGTTAGTTTATTGTATGCTTCTTCTTCTACTTGTGATGGATCAAGGGGAACACAGAATTTATCGTCTGGCACTGGAGTCAGCTGATCGGGAATAAGCTGAACTCCTGCTCTCACAGCCCGCACACGCTGTGAAGGATGCAGGTTAACAGCAATCACTGCCTGCTGCCGATCACGTGTGACCATGTTCGGGCTGTGTGGTCATGAGTTCAGCTGAGTTCAGATCAGCTGACTCCAGTGTTGGCCGATTGCTTGTTCTGTGTCCCCCTGCATCCATCGCAGAGTGTGCGGGCTGGAGTTCAACAGAGTTCAGATCAGCTGACTCCAGTGTCGGCCGAATTCAGCTGACCTCACAGGCAGCACACGCTGCGATGGATGCAGGGGGACCCAGAACAAGTAATCGGCCAACACTGGAGTCAGCTGATCAGATTACTTGATCTGCTGGCTGTATGGTTAGAAGTAGGGATGAGTGTGCACTAAAAATGCTCGGGTTCTCGGTTGCCCATGAGTATTTTTTTTTTTAAATTCATTAAAAAATAAACAAAAACCCCAAACACATAACCCTAACTCTAGGGTTAGGGGGTCAAAAAATAAAATGTGTGGACTCCCGCTGCATTTTCTATTGCTAAGGTAACCCGAGCAGCTACTGGCTGCTAACCCCCACTGCTTATATGACCTTCACTGGCAATGGAAAATCCAGGGAAGCCCTTTTTTTAATGTTTTTTGCCGAAAAACTAAAAAAAAAGACAGCTTCACCCTGTTTTTGTATGCTAGCAGGGTACAGCAAGCAGGTACGCGCTGCCCCCAACCCCCAGCTGCCTATTTGTACCCGGTTGGGAACCAAAAATACAGGGAAGCCCTTTTTTAATTATTTCATGAATTTCATGAAATAATTAAAAAAAACAAAAAAAAACACATGGGCTTTGCCCAATTTTTGTGACGAGCCAGGTACAACTAGGCAGCTGGAGATAGGAATACGCAGTGCAGGGTGGCCCAAGCTTTCTTGGCCCCCCCCGCTGCGAATTGCAGTCAACAGTCGCCCCAGAAAATGGCGCTTTCTTAAAAGCGCTATCTTCTGGCGTTGTATCCAACATCTCTCCCAGCGGCCGTGGTGCCGGGTGGCATGTTGGGTAATAAGGGGTTAATACCAGCTTTGTTTTAACTGCTGGTATAAAGCCTGAGATTGCTAATGTCAGGCCAAGTTTGACCCGGCCATTAAGAATCTCCAATAAAGGGTTAAAAAAAAGACATCACACAGAAAAAATACTTTATTAGAAAAAAATACACAGACACTTTATTAGAAATAAATACACAGACACACTTAGGGACTCCATCTTTATTACTCCCTCTCACCCCTTCACGATCCTGGTCTTCTGTCTGAGAGAGAGGGAGATTTCTGTATTGACCATGCCAAGCTGCTTTCTGGGCATGCTCAGTACAAAAAACAGGATTCTGTCTATCAGGATCCGGCGACTTCCGGTACAGCAGGATCGGGGTCATTGAAATACATTGCAGGTACCACTGCATGTACTAATACAGATGGCCACCTGGTGACGCTATAATAACACAAAAATCTAATATCACCCATGTAACGCAGCCTAAGCCTCAAAGGCTACCATTACTATTACCGATAGAGCTAACAGCCATGAATCATCGTGATCCGGACTCACCTATAAAGTGCACTTATAACTGTATGTTTTGAGTAGCCCTGACAAGCGTTTCTCACCTGGCTTCCTCGCTTGAGGAAAGTGTAATGTGCATGTTTTATTATGTGGTGTCTTGGGCGAGATCGTCGCTGTTTGGGCGCGTGCAGGGGGTGGGACGCCGCACATAGAGTCCGCCTCATCCAGTCATTCCAGGGGAAGCGTGGATCGGAAGAATACTTCCACTAACGTCAGTTAACCCATGCATCCTTCTGAGGAAGCTCCCTTGGCGGGGACTCATGCTGAGGCAGCCCCGCACATGCGTACCCAACGAGACCATATCTACTACTGGCAAGTGAAAGGGCACGACCAGGGAGGTAAGAAAATCATCCAAACATAAGGAGAATCAGCCTTAGCCTAAAGAATATGACCATGTATAGTCCTTAAAAGATTTTCTAATGTCCCTATATCATGCAGAGACAAAATTCATATAGTAATATGTGTGTATATATATATATATATATATATATATATATATATATACCCCTAGATTCTAAATGGACCTTTCGATACCACAAATTTTCAATCCTGTGGGACCACAGTCATAGTGCAGCTTGAAATGTCTCTGGATCATCCTTAGGGAATCAAGATCCACAACATCACACACCGCATTTATGTCCCTAACATGTTCCCTCGTGCGGACGCGTTGTTCCCTTGATGTTAACCCAATATAAATTAGGCTACAGTCACATACTGCATAATAGATAACGTGACTTTTACTGCATGATTTGTAACTTTTTATTTTATACTCTTTAGGTCCAACCCAAGCTGACAACATCTCTGGGCAGACAAAAGGAAAACAACCAAATTTGGGACTCCCTTTCTCAAAGCGAGATACCACCCTAGGTACGTAATGGTTCTTCACCAGCATATCCTTTAGGCTTTTCCCCCTTCTAACAGGTAAGAGTGGGCGATGAGTAAAACGTCGTTCAAACTCTGGTCGGTCTTCAGTAACGACCAGTGTTTGTTCAAGATCTGCCGATCGCCCCCTCTGACTGTTAACTTGGAGATGAAATGTATCTGTGAGGAAAAAGATTCTTCCCTCTTACTTGTTGATAATAATTGTACCCGTGGAGTACCCTTTTCTGTCTGGTACCCCATTTTTATATTATAGTCCGGAAAATCAATTGCCTCCCGATCTGCCTTATAGGTTAGTTTGATGTTATATGGGTTATCGTTCAACCAAGTCATGAAGCTCTGCAGTTCAGGATCGGTACCCCTCCAGATAATAAAGATGTCATCTATTTTACCACCTAGTGTAAAATTAATAGATTAGGGATAAGCCAAATGGACGACAATGTTTTAATTTTGTTACATACATTTTTCCTTCTGAGTCCTCTGATACCATACCAAAAAAATATTCAATGCACATGGTTCAAAAAGTTGATTTTGGGTACTCACCGTAAAATCTCTTTCTCGGAGCCTTCATTGGGGGACACAGGAAACCATGGGTGTATGCTGCTGGGACTAGCAGGTGACACTATGCAAATAAGAAAGTTGGCTCCTCCCACGTAGTATACACCCACTGACTGGAGCTGAGGAGATCAGTTTGTGTAAAAGCAGTACGAGGAGAAGCTTGAAATCTAGAACATTCCGGATCCATTGAAGTCTTAGAAAAGGGCGGGTGCTGTGTCCCCCAATGAAGGCTCCGAGAAAGAGATTTTACGGTGAGTACCCAAAATCTACTTTTCTCTATCGCTTCATTGGGGGACACAGGAAACAATGGGACGTCCTAAAGCAGTCCCCAAGGGTGGGAAGAAAGCGACCCGAAAACAGGGTTAGCAGAGACAAGATTCTGTGACCGAAAACTGGTCGTAGACCCCATAAAGAACCCCTACCCGGCCAGGGGCCGAAGTATAGGAGAAGAGTTAGAGTACTAGGGAGTACTAAGAACTAGTGTAAAATGCGTGTGCTGGGGAATAGGATGATCAGGGAGAAACTGCATCCTTTGAAATCTGTACCTAAGAAAGCTAAGGATCTAAGGCGACTGACAGCAATAGGTCGGCTAGGAGCAAAAACCCGACAGGCCATGGTAGTACGCCTGAGAGAGTAAGAATGAGCGAAGAACTAGGGTACCTGGTAGAGGAAGGTGCCAGGTAAGTGGAGGCCAACGGAGCCTTGGGCCTTTACTGCCACCGGACAACTAAAAGGAAAACCGACTGCCTAAAAAAGTGCAGGGGAGACGAGATACTGTGAGGGGATTCCGCCATAGGGGAACTTGACCTGTTGATTACACAGCACCTGAGGGAAGTGATCTGACCCTAGTGGACGAAACAGCCTGCAGGCGGGAAGATGATACGGGAGATAAATCCCCTGTGTATAGAAGCGGTCTAGAGAACCTGTGAAGTCCGGAGAAAAAGGAGAAGGTTAAGGAGCCAAGGAAATCCAATAACCAATTACCTCTATGACCTGACAGACAGGAGAAGGGAGTCCGGGCATCTACAATGGCGTGGCTGGGAAAACTCGAACTCTGGACTCGGGTACTAGATGCCCCTTGAAGTGAATTACTGGAAAGAGAACCCCCTATAGGAGAGGGCTCTTGCGAATGAAAAAAAAGGAGCCCAAGACCTGGGAAGTATGACCTGTAATGGGAGAAGGAAAAACCCTTTCGAGGGGACTCAAGGAAGGGTTGGACTATGTGACCGGCCTAAGCGCTCGTCGACCAGAGTAGTGACGCCTATCCTTGGAAGGTGGCAAGGAAAAAACGGAGGAGTGACGGAAGAATGAGTAAAGTGTTATTATTATTACTATTATTATTATAAAACGCGTCACCACGTCACAACCCGAGGTGACGACGAAGGGAAAGAAATGACAGAATATGGGAGTTTAAATGATCTGGCAGGAACTCTGATTGAAAAGTGCAGAAATGAGACCAAGCGGTGGCGAGTGGTCGCGGAGTTTGGTATGGCGGGGACTTCGGAGAGATCTAGCATATCTCCAAGGGCCATCCAGAATGGCTACGAGAGGGGGAAAAGGAGGTAGACCCGGGACAGGGGAAATGAAGATCCCTCTTGGCCTGAAACTGAAGCAGGTCATGTCTAGGTGTTAGTGGAGATTGGCAGATTAGACGGGGACCACTCGCTGTAGTGTTGAGTGTTCGGGTGGAGACACCCAGTGGCCTGAGCATTCTGGGTTCCCTGAAGAATTCTGCTGCGGAAAGTAGACAGAATACAATTATATGAAACCTTACAGCTTGTCCGGAAGAGTGGGCCCAATGACTGGGCCGTCAGGATACTAGAAGTCCCTTGGTGAAGCTGGTCCTCCGTGGAATCAATACTGGTTAGACGATTCTGTGTCTGGTTCTTAACTTCATCTGTTGACTGTGAAGGGACTGAGGAAATCTGATCTCTATCTGAAAGAAAGAGAATGTAAGTAACGACCTATGGTTTTAAACCTATACAGTACCTGGCCGGAACCCTAGTGGAGGGCGCGGCCAAGGCTGGTCTAGGCCAAAGAATAGGCAGATACCAGAAGAACTATGAACCACCCGAGGAAGGTGGCAGGAAGTAAAATGGACAACATATTGGTTAGCAGATAGAGCTGCCCCTTGCTTACCTCATTTGAAAACCAAAATGACTGCTGCTTCAAGAAGCGATGCAGCCAACGTACGGTCAAGAGAGAAAAGCCCTACCTTGTGGCTACCTTAGATGAATGGGGCAAGGTAGGAGAAGGTCCCGGGCCACTGGGAAGCGACCGGATGAGAACTGCTGCTGCCGTGCTGCGTCATGAGGTCTGTGGTTGCTGCAGGGAGTGAATCACACGACCCTCCAGTCAGAAGGTCGCGTGTAACCTTACCTCGAGATCACGTTACACGCATGGTGTGAGGTAGGAGATGGATGCAGATCGCTGAAGAGTGAGTAAATAACTGCTGCAGAAAGAGAAGACAATGAACTGGCCAGAGGATTCTGGCTTACCTTCTGTTTTCCTGAATGGGTGGTCTGAAGTAGGAAAAAACCCCTGGGTCACTGGGAAGCAACCTAATGACCGTTGCTGCCGTACCACGTTAGGGGTCCATGGAGACCACAGTCCTCGCCTCAGTCGAAGATGAAGGAGATACATGACCCACTAGGTGAGGAAGACTGTTCGAGTCACTGGGTCGTGAGCAGAGCAACACATACTTGTTACAGTATCCAGCTTCTGGTCCGGAGAAACGCTAGCCTATTGGATAGCGGGCAGGATCATTGATCTTGAATACTGGCACTGAACGTGACAGCTGCTGGCGTGCCGCCTCATGGGGTAGTGTTGGATGGAGCACTCGCCTCAGTCGAAGATGAGCGGAAAAGTTGAACAAGGCACTCAAGCCTGTTGCTGTATCCGGCTTCTGGTGCTGATAAGTGCTGGCCCATAGGCAAGTGGGCAGGCTCATCAAATCACTCTCCCGCTGTAGTAGACAGGTGCCTACAGAAACACTGGCACACAGGATAGAGTGTACATTCTGGCAAGACTAGCGCACCGGATGGTGGGTAGGTGCATAGAGAAACACTGGATAGTGTATACTGGCACCCTGGAAGATGGACCGACATATAGAGACACTGGCACACGAGCAAGTGGACAGGTCTATGGAACTGTCAATCTGGATGGTGGACAGGTTGACAGAAAAGGTTATAGCACACTAAAACTGACAGGTGCAAGAAGAAACCTGACCCCCTAAACAGTGGGAGGGTTCACACAACACTATTACGGTGGTGTAGACAGGTGCGCATAAAAACCTAGTTACACTGAGTAGTGTAAGGGCTCGTGGAAAACACTGGTACACCAGAGTAAACAAATGCACGTAGAAACACTGGCCCACGGAATAGCGGGCAGGGTCCCCAAAGCACCTGGGTATTGGAGCACACAGGCATGACGCAGACATTGGCACTCTGGATAGTGGACAGGTACAGGGAAACGCTGGCACACGGGAGTAGGTCAGTGCATATAGAAACGCTGGCCCACTGGATAGTGGACAAGTACGAGGAAACACTAGCACACCGAAGAGGACTAGTACCTAAAGAACACTGGAACACTGGTGGCACTTGCACACTGGTGAAGACTGGTGTAGAGAGAAAGGCACCTACGGACTGTAACAGACAGGTAGCACGTAGAGACACTGACACGTAGGCTAGAGGATAGGCACATGGAAACACAGGGCGTAAACCTGGAACACACTGGAAGGCTGACAGGTTCACGGAGACACTGGAGCGTTCACGGAAAGGGCCATGTCATGGACCGCTGGGCAAGCAGCGTGTGTAGCGAAATATGGGTTTCTGACTGCTGGGTAGAGCGCCATAATCTATCCGTAACGTGACGGATAATCGGGCGCAAGAGCGATACTCTGGGAAGATTTAGAGTGCTGTAGAGACGTCCGTGATTAGAGCCACAGGCGTATAATACAGCTGGACACATAGGATCAGTGATTAGTGTTACAGGCGTATAATACCTGGGAGACAGAATGGCAAACTGACAGTGAACGCCCAGAATTCAGGAGCACATCTGTGCTAGGCAAGATGTGAGGAGAATGTCTGTGAATGTACATCACAAAAACAGGAGACAAAAAAATTGTGCGACATTCGGCTTCTTCCCAAAGCAGTACCATAGTGAATGGGCCTGCCCCTTCACAACCAGTACCATAGTGAATGGGCCTGCATCCTCACAAACAGTACCACAGTGAGTGGGCCTGCCACTTCCCAAACAGTACCATAGGGAATGGGCCTGCTTCCTCACAACCAGTACCATATTGAATGGACTTGTTTCTTCACAAATAGCACCACAGTGAATGGGCCTGCATGTTCAGAGACAACAGTACCCTGGGAATGAGCCCTGAGAGAGATGACAGCCTGATGCCCGGGGCGCTGACTGACACTGAAGTCTGGGGAGCAGTGGACTAAACCCTGCCAGTGAGGGTGCGCTGGGGCCAACACTGCCTGCGGGTGGGCGCTATGTCGCAAACTTGCGGCGGTTCTGGGAAGGGGGGGACGCAGCGGCGCTAGGAGCGCTGACCCGGTCGGTGGATCGGGCCTGGTGGCGGCGCTGGCAGCGCTTACCCGGGTGTAGGCACAGGCGCGGCGGCGATAGCGGCGCTTACCCGGTCGGAGGCTCGGGTCCTGAGGCGGCTGCAGAGTCGACCTACCCGGGCGGGGAGTATCGGGCCTCGCGGCGGCAGCAGCGTCGCTTACCCGGAGGGAGGGGCCTGGTCCAGTGGAGGCACAGGAATGACGCGTGCCGGGGATTGGCGCTCGGAAATGACGACAGACACCGGGAGAGGACTGGGACCGCGCGAGAAAAAAGAGGCGGAAGATTTGAAAAGCCCACGCGCGCGGACAGAATTCCGGCTGGGGGCGTGGCCTGGAGAGGCGCGCGGACACTGAGGGGGCCGCAATGGAGCCGGGGCCTAAATTTTAAAAGTGGGCCACCGGAGGGGACGCCGGGCCGCAATGGAGCCGGGGGATAAATTTGAAAGTGGGCCACCGGAGGGGACGCCGGGCCGCAATGGAGCCGGGGGCTAAATTCTAAGGTAGGTCGCCGAAGCCAACTACAGAGGGGCCTGTGGAGGGGGCTCTAAGGGAGATGTAGGACCCCCTGACCCAAGTGGAGAAGGGGCTGTGGGGTTTCTATACCCGGGATCCCTCCCCATAACCCGGGACGGGGAAGAGGAGGGGGGAGTGAGTACTTATCGGAGGTCCCGGCTTGTCTTGAGGTGATCCTGGACCCATCCTGGAAGGCGAGCGAAGACATCTCGACGGTCGTCCCGGGCATAGTCGAGGGGAGACCGGAAGGGTACCTCTCCATCCTGGGTACGGTCTTCGTCCTCCTACCCCACAATCAGGCTCGGAAGCGAGAGAGTTTGGGGAGGGGGGCAAGGACCATCCACCTGTCCCTCTGTGCGGATGCCCCCCAAACCGTCTTGAAAGTGTTAGGGGGGTAGGGTCCTGCCAGACAGACACGGAGGACAACGGAAGTGGCGGACGGACCCCACTTCTGTGCGACCGGTCTCTATGTGGGAGAGCAGGGTGAGCGATTACACCCTGTCGCCCGACGAGCTGTGTCTGAAAAACAAAGGGAAAACATTAATAAAACACAACAATACAAACCTGAGGGGCTGAGAGCAGCCCCTGCGTGTCCAACCTCCTCGGACACTAAGCAAAAACTGATCTCCTCAGCTCCAGTCAGTGGGTGTATACTATGTGGGAGGAGCCAACTTTCTTATTTGCATAGTGTCACCTCCTAGTCCCAGCAGCATACACCCATGGTTTCCTGTGTCCTCCAATGAAGCGATAGAGAAAGATAGATTTTCAGCGTAGTTTCTCCTTGATGGAAAATGAACCTTGAAATGGTAGCCTCATTTTAACCAAAACCTGGTATTAATAATTGGACAATTTGAAGGACATGGCATTTGATTTACGAGTAATGCAACAACCTTTTCCCAGTTGATCAGTTTTAGACATCCTTAGACATCCTTAAAATTATTAAAATTATCATTAGTGATGACTAGATATGGGCGAATGCTAAAATATTCGGGTTCGGATTGTTCAAATCCAATAATTTGTACATTTGTGTATTCATACCGAATAACGAACCCAATCCAAGTCAATGGGAAACTCGAATAATTTTCCAGAGGACCTTAGAAATAGGCCTGCGAGGGCTGTAAAAATATTGCAATGGATGGAAAATTGTTGAAACTGAATGGCAACAGCATGCGGAAGATGCCTGAATGTATTTCTGACTCACATTTTATTTCTGAGAGTAATTTTGCCAAAGTATTACGCCACATTTATGGATAGTAGTGGTCACTCAGTTCAATGAGGTCACCTGAGGTCAGGTTACCTGCGATCATAGGTGGATGACAATGGGCAGCTCCAGCTGTGACCGCAAATAAGCTAAGTTACGTCACCACACATCGCTGTGACTCATTCTCTGCCTTAAGATCACAGCGGGTGGTCATATTCTATGCCCACGCGCTGTCACTTCAGATGTAGCAGAGCTGGAATCGATATGGGACCTCGTGTGGATTACATCAGACCTATGTGTTTTTGGGCTTATTAAAGGAGTGAAAGAGGGTGTTGTTTTTATCTTATTTTGTGTTTATTTATTTTCACTTACAGATTAGTAATGGGGGTAGGGTTTTCATAGACCCTGCCATTGCTAATCTAGGGCTTAGTGGCAGCTGTGAGCTGTTATTAACCCCTTATTAGCCTGATTGCCACCGCACCAGGGGAATCGGGAAGAATCGGGTAAAGTGCCAGGATTGTCACATCTAATGGATGTGACAATCCTGAGTGGCTGTGGGCTGCTATTGTTATAACGCGCCTGCTTTATTCTTATTTTCTTTATTTTTCCTTTTTTTATTTTTTATTTCTAAAGGTTCCGGATCATTATCCGGAGTTCCCTGAGAACTCCAGGCCCGGGTCCGGTACTCGGGTATTTTTAAAACCTCTCGGATTCTAAATTTTACAGTCCGGGTCTGTCCATCACTACTCAATAGACAAACAAAAAAAGTGCATAGTGTTCATGTTGTTGTGTAAACAGAAATATTATATGCAAAATTAAAAATCACATGCCATAAGGCAAGCAAAATCAAGAAATGCAAAAAACTAAATTATCGAGTAAATGTATTAAATATTAGTTGTATCCTAACTATAATTAAATTGTTGTACAATGTTTTTGTCCACTTTTCTTAGATAATAATCTTTTTTCTTATTTTCTCATAGGCACTTCATTCAGGGAAAATACCCAATCAAAGTCAACATCTAAGTCACTGAGCGGGTCGCGTGAAGTACCTCAAAATTTGCAGACCACCACAGGTATGGTTTTAGCATATACAGATCTCTAAATTATGGATAAAAAGAAAAAGAAACAATTAAAAATAATTTAACACAAACAGTCCCATTCTCACACCACATAAAAATACCCAATTAAAGAAAGCTGTCAAAGCTCTCATTGAGCCCAATAGTAGTCCTTGTGTCCAATCTATAAATCCAATGACTCAAGTTGCGCAAGGGCCTTAAATAGGTTACCACCTCTAACCTCTGATCTATGGCCTTTATAATTAAAGGGGTTATCCGGCTTATTTTGACTTTTCTTCATTATTACCCTATTGGGCTACATTGGGGCAGGTAAGTAGCTAGTGACCACTTACCTGCCCTGCTGTCAGCCTTTCTCCCCCGGCTCAGAGCGGTCATGTGACCGCTCCTGACGCGATTTTGCTGCTTCCGGTCATTTCATGTCAACATGGGCAGGACCATGTTGACATGCAAATCTGGAACAGCATGTTTCCGCCCTGCTGGGCGGGTACAGTGCGTGGAGTCCCCGCCCCTCTTCCCTGCACCCTCCCACACATTCCTCCGCACCCCGTACTCTCCCCACCCACGGTGTCACCGCCAGCACCAGGGCCCCTGCTCAGGATAGCAGGAGTGCCCGTGCAGTCTGTGTCCCGCTCCAGCCCCGCGGCTGCCTTCATTGCAGGCTCAGCAGCATCTCACATTGCAGTGCAGGCAGCCGCGGGGATAACGAGCGCTGCCATCAGGATGTTAGATGACATCATTGCCTGCTGTGACAATCTTCGCTTCACTCCTGTCAGCGCTGTCAGTGCCTTCTATGCCGCTGCGTTCTCCCGTCACTAGCGGTGACGTCTCGGGCGATACTGCTGAGAACGCGGCGGGCATAGAAGTCAGGGACAGCGCTGACAAGAGTGAAGCGAAGATCGTCACCGCAGGTAATGATTTAATCTAACCTCCTGACAGCAGCGCTCGGCATCCCCTGCAGTGACCTGGGCTATTGATGTTAGCTCAGGTCACTGCATTACTCTCCCAGCCAATGAGGAACATTCTGTTCTTCATTGACTGGGACATTGACTATGGTATGGATTGTCATGGGACCCCCTTATTGGATTATGCTGGACCAGGATTTGTTTTTGTTTTGAATAGATTGGTGAATGAGGGATTGTTTTGAGGAGTGTTTTTTCAAATAAAACTTTTTTTTTTGTTGTCTATTTTTTTTTTTATTACTGACTGGGTTTGTCATGTCGGATATCTGATAGACGCGTGACATCACTAACCCTAGGGCTTGATGCCAGGTGACATTACACATTTGGCATCATCCCCATATATTACCCCGTTTGCCACTGCACCAGGGCACGGGATGAGTTGGGGCGAAGCACCAGGATTGGCACATCTAATGGATGTGCCACTTCTGGGGCGGCTGTGGCCTGCTAATTTTAGGCTGGGGAGTGTCCAATAACAGTGGGCCTCCCTAGTCTGAGAATACCAGACCACAGCTGTCTGCTTTACCTTGGCTGGTGATCCAATTTGGGGGGACCCCATGTTTTTTGTTTTAAATTATTTATTTCTTTGTCGCTCCATTGGGAGACCCAGACAATTGGGTGTATAGCTACTGCCTCCGGAGGCCACACAAAGTATTACACTTAAAAGTGTAAGGCCCCTCCCCTTCTGGCTATACACCCTCCCGTGGGATCACGGGCTCCTCAGTTTTCATGCTTTGTGCGAAGGAGGCACACATACACGCATAGCTCCACTGTTTAGTCAGCAGCAGCTGCTGACTATGTCGGATGGAAGAAAAGAGGGCCCATACTAGGGCCCCCAGCATGCTCCCTTCTCACCCCACTCTTTGTCGGCGGTGCTTGTTAAGGTTGAGGTACCCATTGCGGGTACGGAGGCTGGAACCCACATGCTGCATCCTTCCCCATCCCCATTAGGGCTCTGGGTGAAGTGGGATTTTACCGGTCTCCAGGCACTGAGACCGTGCTCCATCCACAGCCCTGGAAAGCCTGCTGGAATGGAGCTGAGTATCGTCAGGGACAGGCCCTGCGACGTCAAGGTACTCTGTGTCCCCGCACATATCGCGCGCACACCGCAGCGTTGCTGGGTGTGTTAGTGCGCCGGGGACAAAAGCGCTGCGCGCTGGTGCCAGTCCTACCTACAGCTTGGCTGAGAAGGGACATGTATTTGAAACTGCCGCGCGGCCGCCGCTGTCATTTTCGCAGCGGCGCGGCTGGGACTTGTGGTGCGCCGGGGACTTCCGCGCTGGCCGTGCATATATCACGGCCGCGCTTATTACTCGAGTCCCCGGCTTTTGCGGCCTAGTTTCGTTTCGTTCCCGCCCCCAGGCCTGCCAGTCAGGGGAAGGGCGGGACGCTGTGCAGAATGTCAGCACAGAGGGCTGGAGTCTGCTTTGCATTCTCCAGCCCTCACACTGGGCACAGTGGGACACCAGTTTCCCGCACTTTTTCTGAGGACGCCCACGGTCCGCCCCTCTTCAGAGGACGCCGGCAGCCATTCCTGCGTGCAGTCTGAGCTGGAGAGAGGAGACTGGGAGACCCAGACAAGGGATTCTGGTGCCCACACACCCGCTTTTCAGCGGGCGGTAAGCTGCCCTCAAGGGCTGACCCCCACTGGTGCCGAAGTGTATACTGTATTTTATGCTTGCAGCTTTACATTGCACTGTATGGTCGCTGGAGATTCTCTGCTATATACCCTCCTAGATTACTCAGAGGACACATCAGCATGTCGACCGCAAAAAGCAAAAGTGCCAAGGCACAGGCTTTCTATGCTGCTTGTACCGCTTGTGGGGCTGTTCTACCGGCAGGTTCCACTGACCCCCACTGTGTGCAGTGCTCGGCCCCTGTGGCACTTGCTCGGCCGGGGCCTCTGCTGGAGGTGACCCAGGCAGAACCTCCTGTGAATACTGTCCAGGTGACAGGGACGGAGTTTGCAGTCTTTGCTGATAGATTGTCTGCGACTATGACTAAGATTCTTGAAACATTGCAGTCTAGACCAGTAACTCAGGCCATGGACACTGTTAACTCATTGCTCCCTGGTCCCCCTCAGTTGGAAGCTCCTCAGATAGAGGAGACAGCTTCACAGCAGGAGAAATTCCATTTCAGGTATCCCAAGCGTAAATTAAGTGTATTTCTGGACCACTCTGACTTTAGAGACGCAATCCAGAAACATCACGCTTATCCGGATAAGCGTTTTTCCAAGCGGCTCAAGGACACACGTTATCCTTTTCCCCCGGACGTGGTTAAGGGCTGGACCCAGTGTCCCAAGGTGGATCCTCCGATCTCCAGGCTTGCAGCTAGATCCTTAGTTGCAGTGGAAGATGGGGCGGCACTTAAAAATGCCACTGACAGGCAGATGGAGCTCTGGTTGAAATCCATCTATGAAGCTATCGGCGCGTCGTTTGCTCCAGCATTCGCAGCCGTATGGGCACTCCAAGCTATTTCAGCTGGTCTTGCACAGATTGACACGGTCACACGTACATCTGCTCCGCAGGTGGCACCCTTAACCTCTCAAATGTCTGCTTTTGCGTCTTACGCGATTAATGCTGTCCTAGACTCTACGAGCCGTACGGCAGTGGCATCCGCCAACTCCGTCGTTTTACGCAGAGCCTTGTGGTTAAGAGAATGGAAGGCAGATTCTGCTTCCAAAAAGTGTTTAACCAGTTTGCCATTTTCTCGTGACCGTCTGTTTGGGGAGCGCTTAGATGAAATCATTAAACACTCCAAGGGTAAAGATTCATCTTTACCTCAACCCAGACAAAATAAACCCCAACAGAGGAGAGGACAGTCGGGGTTTCGGTCCTTTCGAGGCTCAGGCAGGTCCCAATTCTCCTCGTCCAAGAGGACTCAAAAGGATCAGAGGAGCTCAGATTCTTGGCGTACTCAGTCACGCCCAAAAAAGACAGCCGGAAGACCCGCTACCAAGGCGGCTTCCTCATGACTTTCGGCCCCCTCTCTCCGCATCCTCGGTCGGTGGCAGGCTCTCCCGCTTTGGCGACATTTGGCTGCCACAGGTCACAGACCGTTGGGTGAGAGACATTCTGTCTCACGGGTACAGGATAGAGTTCAGCTCTCGTCCTCCAACTCGCTTTTTCAGAACTTCTCCACCTCCCGACCGAGCCGAGGCTCTGCGGCTAGCGGTGTCCACTCTAAAAGCGGAAGGAGTGGTGACCCCCGTTCCTCTTCAGGAACAAGGTCACGGTTTTTACTCCAACTTGTTTGTGGTGCCAAAAAAGGACGGGTCATTCCGTCCCGTTCTGGATCTAAAACTGCTCAACAAGCACGTAAAAACCAGGCGGTTCCGGATGGAATCCCTTCGCTCCGTCATCGCCTCAATGTCTCAAGGAGATTTCCTAGCATCTATAGACATCAGGGATGCTTATCTCCACGTGCCGATTGCTCCAGAGCACCAGCGTTTTCTACGCTCTGTTCTAGGAGACGAACACCTTCAGTTCGTAGCTCTGCCTTTCGGGCTGGCGACAGCTCCACGTGTCTTCACCAAAGTCATGGCAGCAGTAGTAGCAGTCCTGCACTCTCAAGGTCACTCTGTGATCCCGTATTTGGACGATCTACTGGTCAAGGCACCCTCTCAAGAGGCATGCCAACACAGCCTGAACGTTGCGCTGGAGACTCTCCAGAGTTTCGGGTGGATCATCAACTTTTCAAAGTCAAATCTGACTCCGACCCAATCGCTAACATACCTTGGCATGGAGTTTCATACTCTCTCAGCGATAGTGAAGCTTCCGCTGGACAGACAGGAGTGCAATCTCTCCTTCAAGGCCAGTCTCACCCCTTGAGACGCCTCATGCACTTCCTAGGGAAGATGGTAGCAGCAATGGAAGCAGTCCCTTTCGCGCAGTTTCATCTCCGTCCACTACAATGGGACATTCTCCGCCAATGGGACGGGAAGTCGACATCCCTCGACAGAGACGTCTCCCTTTCTCAGGCGGCCAAGGAATCTCTTCGGTGGTGGCTTCTTCCCACCGTTTTGTCGAAAGGAAAGTCCTTTCTACCCCCATCCTGGGAGGTAGTCACGACAGACGCGAGTCTTTCAGGGTGGGGAGCAGTGTTTCTCCATCACAGGGCTCAAGGGACGTGGACTCAGGAAGAGTCCACCCTTCAGATCAATGTTCTAGAAATCAGAGCAGTGTATCTTGCCCTACAAGCCTTCCAGCAGTGGCTGGAAGGCAAGCAGATCCGAATTCAGTCGGACAACTCTACAGCGGTAGCGTACATCAACCACCAAGGTGGAACACGCAGTCGGCAAGCCTTCCAGGAAGTCCGACGGATTCTGACGTGGGTGGAAGACACGGCTTCCACCATTTCCGCAGTTCACATCCCAGGCGTGGAAAACTGGGAAGCAGACTTCCTCAGTCGCCAAGGTATGGACGCAGGGGAATGGTCCCTTCACCCGGACGTGTTTCAGGAGATCTGTCGCCGCTGGGGGATGCCGGACGTCGACCTGATGGCGTCACGGCACAACAACAAGGTCCCGGCTTTCATGGCACGGTCTCACGATCACCGAGCTCTGGCGGCAGACGCCTTAGTTCAAGATTGGTCGCAATTCCGGCTACCTTATGTGTTCCCACCTCTGGCATTGTTACCCAGAGTGCTGCGCAAGATCAGGGCCGACTGCCGTCGCGCCATCCTCGTCGCTCCAGACTGGCCGAGGAGATCGTGGTACCCAGATCTGTGGCACCTCACGGTAGGCCAACCATGGGCACTACCAGAACGACCAGACTTGCTATCTCAAGGGCCGTTTTTCCACCTGAATTCTGCGGCCCTGAACCTGACTGTGTGGCCATTGAGTCCTGGATCCTAGCGTCTTCAGGATTATCTCGAAAGGTTATTTCCACCATGAGACAGGCTAGAAAACCATCCTCCGCCAAGATCTACCACAGGACGTGGAAGATATTCTTATCTTGGTGCGCAGCTCAGGGAGTTTCTCCCTGGCCTTTTGCATTGCCTACTTTTCTTTCCTTCCTGCAATCCGGGTTGGAAAAAGGTTTGTCGCTCAGTTCCCTTAAAGGACAAGTCTCAGCGCTATCTGTATTTTTTCAGAGACGCCTAGCACGACTTACTCAGGTACGCACGTTCCTGCAAGGAGTGTGTCATATCGTCCCTCCTTACAAGCGGCCGTTAGAGCCCTGGGATCTGAACAAGGTTCTAATTGCCCTCCAGAAGCCGCCTTTCGAGCCTATGAAGGATGTTTCCCTTTCTCGTCTTTCACAGAAAGTGGCCTTTCTAGTAGCGGTCACGTCTCTTCGGAGAGTGTCCGAGCTAGCGGCGCTGTCATGCAAATCTCCCTTCCTGGTTTTTCACCAGGACAAGGTGGTTCTACGTCCGATTCCTGAGTTTCTCCCTAAGGTGGTATCCCCCTTTCATCTCAATCAGGATATCACATTACCTTCCTTGTGTCCTCATCCAGTTCATCAATTTGAGAGAGGTTTGCATTTGTTGGATCTGGTCAGAGCACTCAGGATCTATATTTCCCGCACGGCGCCCTTACGCCGCTCGGATGCACTCTTTGTCCTTGTCGCTGGTCAGCGTAAAGGGTCGCAAGCTTCCAAATCCACCCTGGCTCGGTGGATCAAGGAACCAATTCTTGAAGCCTACCGTTCTGCGGGGCTTCCGGTTCCTTCAGGGCTGAAGGCCCATTCTACCAGAGCCGTGGGTGCGTCCTTGGCATTGCGCCTCCAGGCTACGGCTCAGCAGGTGTGCCAGGCGGCTACCTGGTCGAGTCTGCACACCTTTACCAAGCATTATCAGGTACATACCTACGCTTCGGCGGACGCCAGCCTAGGTAGACAAGTCCTTCAGGCGGTGGTTGCCCACCTGTAGGACAGGGCTGTTGACGGCCCTATCACGAGGTATTCTTTTACCCACCCAGGGACTGCTTTTGGACGTCCCAATTGTCTGGGTCTCCCAATGGAGCGACAAAGAAGAAGGGAATTTTGTTTACTTACCGTAAATTCCTTTTCTTCTAGCTCCAATTGGGAGACCCAGCACCCGCCCTGTTTTCTTAGGGATTTTTGTTTTTTTCGGGTACACATGTTGTTCATGTTGAACGGTTTCAGTTCTCCGATGTTTCTTCGGGTTGAATTTGTCTTTAAACCTGTTATTGGCTTTCCTCCTTCTTGCTTTTGCACTAAAACTGAGGAGCCCGTGATCCCACGGGAGGGTGTATAGCCAGAAGGGGAGGGGCCTTACACTTTTAAGTGTAATACTTTGTGTGGCCTCCGGAGGCAGTAGCTATACACCCAATTGTCTGGGTCTCCCAATTGGAGCTAGAAGAAAAGGAATTTACGGTAAGTAAACAAAATTCCCTTCTTAATTTAAAATAACAGCGTGGGGTGCCCTCTGTTTTAGATTACCAGCCAAGCTGAAGCTGCCAGCTGTGGATTGCAGGCTGCAGCCATCTGCTTTACCCTAGCTGGCTACAAAAGTATGGGGGACCCATTGTCGTTTGGTTTTTTTTAAATTATTTTTTATTTATATTTTGGATAAATACAAGGCTAAACACACTTTAGTGCCACAAGAAAGTCACTAAAGGGTGCCAGCTTAGAATATGCAGGGGGGTAGGACATTATATGTCTTTCTCATCTATCTATCTATCTCTCTGTCTATCCCTCTGTTCATTCATTCATCCCTCTATCTCTCTGTCTCTATATCTATCTATTCATCTCTATATCTACTCATCTATTTATCTTTCTTGCTGCTTCTGTTTTTTGCGGTCCGCAAAAAAAACGTAAGGCACACGGATGACACACGAATGTATCTGTGAAAAAATTGGCCATTTTTTGCGGACCACAAAAACGGAACGGTCATGTGAATGTAGCCTACATGTGTTCCCTATGGGGGTAGGGGTCGGTACAGAACGATGGTGAGGGGGAGGTCGGTACAGAGCGCCGTGTGTGTGTGTGTGTGTGTGTATGCTAGAGAGATAACAGATCAGGTGCTGGGGTAGAATACTGACAGGGAATGTGTGTGCAGGGGGCGGGCAGGGGACGGGGCTGGACACTGAGGCCGGGCAGTGCCAGCTCTAACTGAGGTTTTGCACAGGAAGTGGTCAGTTTGCTAGAGCAAAATGTAAACAAAGAATATATATATGGTACTGGAAAACAGCACAAAATTTCCATGTGCGGAAAAATTACAAAAAAGTGTGATTGGACAATGGTTTATGGGGTACTTTATTCACCGTGTTCACTGTATGGTAAAACTAATGGGTGGGTGTGATACTTCAGGTTGGTATGAGTTTGTTGATACCAAACATGTTTAGGTTTACTTTTATCTAAGGGGTTAAAAAAAGGTTTGTCCAAAAAATTGGAGCACTTTCTGCAGCATTTTCTGCAACTTGTAGTGTTCTCATTTTTCGGGATATGGGGCTCACTGATGGCTTATTTGTTTGCATTTTTAGCTGTACCATTTTTGCGCAGATGCTACGTTTTGACTCCCTGGTATTGCATTTTGCTGAAAATTTGCGAAGACCAAAAAACGTAACTTTGCCAGTTGGATTTTTTTTTACGGCTACACCATCTACCGATCTAATTGATTCATTTTATATTTTGATAGACTGGGCATTTCTTAACTCTGCAGTACCAAATGAGTGTATAATTTTTATTTTTTTAACCCTTTGATTTTTAGTGGGGCGAATGGAGAATGATTTAAACTTTTAGTTGTTTTTTTAATTCTATAAAACTTTTTTTTTACTTTTTTTTATTTCAATAGTCTCTCTAGTGGTAAGGATTAGCCGTCTGCTTGCTTGTTCAATTCTGCTGATCAGAGCGGCAGAGCTCTGATCAGCTGAAATGCTGCTGTCTTGTTAAAGCCAGCCGGCTGTAACAGGATGTGAGTCATGATAGCGACAGGAGTCATCACATAACCCTGTGCTACCATGGCAACCATCGGCTTCCCATGATCGCGTTACGGGGCCTCCGATGGCGGTGTAGAAAGGCAATTGGAATAGTCATGGGCCTTCGTGTGGATTACATAAGACCTGAGTGTTTTTGGGGTTAATAAAGGAGTGAAAGAGGGTGTTGTTTTTATCTTATTTTGTGTTTGTGTTTATTTATCTTCACTTCCAGATTAGTAATGGGGGAAGGGTTTTCATAGACCCTGCCATTGCTAATCTAGGGCTTAGTGGCAGATGTGAGCTGTTATTAACCCCTTATTAGCCTGATTGCCACCGCACCAGGGGAATCAGGAAGAATCGGGTAAAGTGCCAGGATTGTCACATCTAATGGATGTGACAATCCTGAGTGGCTGTGGGCTGCTATTATTATAACGCGCCTGCTTTATTCCTCTTTTCTTTATTTTTCCATTTTTTATTTCCAAAGGTTCCGGATCATTATCCGGAGTTCTCTGAGAACTCCAGGCCCGGGTCCGGTACTCGGGTATTTTTATAACCTCTCGGATTCTAAATTTTACAGTCCGGGTCTGTCCATCACTAATCAATAGACAAACAAAAAAAGTGCAGTGTTGTGTAAACAGAAATATTATATGAAAAATTAAAAATGACATGCCATAAGGCAAGCAAAATCAAGAAATGCAAAAAACTAAATTATTGAGTAAATGTATTAAATATTAGTTGTATCCTAACTATAATTAAATTGTACAATGTTTTTCTCCACTTTTCTTAGATAATAATAGTTTTTCTTATTTTCTCATAGGCACTTCATTCAGGGAAAAGACCCAATCAAAGTCAACATCTAAGTCACTGAGCGGGTCGCGTGAAGTACCTCAAAATTTGCAGACCACCTCAGGTATGATTTTAGCATATACAGATCTCTAAATTATGGATAAAAAGAAAAAGAAACAATTAAAAATAATTTAACACAAACAGTCCCATTCTCACACCACATAAAAATACCCAATTAAAGAAAGCAGTCAAAGCTCTCATTGAGCCCAATAGGAGTCCTTGTGTCCAATCTATAAATCCAATGACTCAAGTTGCGCAAGGGCCTTAAATAGGTTACCACCTCTAACCTCTGATCTATGGCCTTTATAATTAAAGGGGTTATCCGGCTTATTTTGACTTTTCTTCATTATTACCCTTTTGGGCTACATTGGGGCAGGTAAGTAGCTAGTGATCACTTACCTGCCCTGCTGTCAGCCTTTCTCCCCCGGCTCAGAGCGGTCATGTGACCGCTCCTGCCGCGATTTTGCTGCTTCCGGTCATTTCATGTCAACATGGGCAGGACCATGTTAACATGCAAATCTGGAACAGCATGTTGCCGCCCTGCGTGAATTCCCCGCCCCTCTTCCCTGCACCCTCCCACACATTCCTCCGCACCCCGTACTCTCCCCGCCCACGGTGTCACCGCCAGCACCAGGCCCCCGCGGGGATATCGAGCACTGCCATCAGGATGTTAGATGACATCATTGCCTGCTGTGACAATCTTCGCTTCACTCCTGTCAGCGCTGTCAGTGCCTTCTATGCCGCTGCGTTCTCACGTCACTAGCGGTGACATCTCGGGCGATACTGCTGAGAACGCGGCGGGCATAGAAGTCAGGGACAGCGCTGACAGGAGTGAAGCGAAGATCGTCACCGCAGGTAATGATTTCATCTAACCTCCTGACAGCAGCGCTCGGCATCCCCTGCAGTGACCTGGGCTATTGATGTTAGCTCAGGTCACTGCATTACTCTCCCAGCCAATGAGGAACATTCTGTTCTTCATTGACTGGGACATTGACTATGGTATGGATTGTCATGAGACCCCCTTATTGGATTATGCTGGACCAGGATTTGTTTTTCTTTTGAATAAATTGGTGAATGAGGGAATGTTTTGAGGAGTGTTTTTTCAAATAACACTTTTTTTTTTGTTGTCTATTTTTTTTTTATTACTGACTGGGTTTGTCATGTCGGATATCTGATAGACGCGTGACATCACTAACCCCAGGGCTTGATGCCAGGTGACATTACACATCTGGCATCAACCCCATATATTACCCCGTTTGCCACCGCACCAGGGCACGGGATGAGTTGGGGTGAAGCACCAGGATTGGCACATCTAATGGATGTGCCACTTCTGGGGCGGCTGTGGCCTTCTATTTTTAGGCTGGGGAGTGTCCAATAACAGTGGGCCTCCCTAGTCTGAGAATACCAGACCACAGCTGTCTGCTTTACCTTGGCTGGTGATCCAATTTGGGGGGACCCCATGTTTTTTGTTTTAAATTATTTATTTAATTTAAAATAACAGCGTGGGGTGCCCTCTGTTTTAGATTACCAGCCAAGCTGAAGCTGCCAGCTGTGGTTTGCAGGTTGCAGCCATCTGCTTTACCCTAGCTGGCTACAAAAGTATGGGGGACCCATTGTCGTTTGGTTTTTTTAAATTATTTTTTATTTATTTTTTTGATAAATACAAGGCTAAGCACACTTTCGTGCCACATGAAAGTCACTAAAGGGTGCCAGCTTAGAATATGCAGGGGGGTAGGACATTATATGTCTTTCTCATCTATCTATCTATCTATCTATTTATCTATCTGTCTATCCCTCTGTTCATTCATTCATCCCTCTATCTCTCTGTCTCTATATCTATCTATTCATCTCTATATCTACTCATCTATTTATCTTTCTTGCTGCTTCCGCTTTTTTGCGGTCCGCAAAAAAAACGGAAGGCACACGGATGACACACAGATGTATCCGTGAAAAAATTGGCCATTTTTTGCCGACCGCAAAAACGGAACGGTCATGTGAATGTAGCCTACATGTGTTCCCTATGGGGGTAGGGGTCGGTACAGAACGATGGTGAGGGGGAGGTCGGTACAGAGCGCCGTGTGTGTATGTGTGTGTGGGGGAGGGTTGCAGAGCCTGATGTGTGTGGCGCAGAGCCCGATGTGTATGTGTGTGTGTGTGTGTATGTGTGTGTGTGTTTGGCACAGAGCCCGATGTGGGGCTGTTATTTTCATTGCTAGAGTGATAACAGATCAGTTGCTGGGGTAGAATACTGACAGGGAATGTGTGTGCAAGGGGCGGGCAGGGGACGGGGCTGGACCCTGAGGCCGGGCAGTGCCAGCTCTAACTGAGGTTTTGCACAGGAAGTGGTCAGTTTGCTAGAGCAAAATGTAAACAAAGAACTGCAGAGAATAAAGGGATAATTCAAGTGGAACAAAAGTTAGAAAACAAAAAATAACAATATAGGGGTGTTTTATATGACAATACAGCACAGATAAACTCAACATTTTTTGGTAAGCTAATGTCGGACAACTCCTTTAATTTGCTTGAGTCAGATTTATGGTACAATTGGAAATGTTTTGGTAGGGTTTTTAGGTGTTCCGTCTCATGCAGAGTCTTTGTTTTCTCAATGTCCCTGATGTGCTCACGGACTCCCACCTTTAACCCCCTAACCCCTGGACGATTTTTCCGTTTTTGTTTTTTGCTCCCCTTTTCTTTGTCGCTCCATTGGGAGACCCAGACAATTGGGTGTATAGCTTCTGCCTCCGGAGGCCACACAAAGTATTACACTTTAAAAAGTGTAACCCCTCCCCTCTGCCTATACACCCTCCCGTGCATCACGGGCTCCTCAGTTTTATGCTTTGTGTGGAAGGAGGCACACATCCACTCATGAATTCTCAGATTAGTTATATCGGTTGGAAGAAAAGTGGGCCCCCACGGGGCCCCCGGCATGTTCCCTTCTCACCCCACTAAGTCGGCGGTGCTGTTAAGGTTGAGGTACCCATTGCGGGTACAAAGGCCGGAGCCTCATGCCGTCTCCTTCACCATCCCTTAGCGGCTCTGGGAGAAGTGGGATCCTGAGCGGTCATCCATCCACTGGGACCGTGCTCCCTCCGCAGCCCCTGTGGGAATCTGTCGGACAGGAGTTTATTTATCCTCAGGGACCGGGCCCTGCATCACTAAGGTACTCTGTATCCCCATGGGGGATTTGCATGATGCGCCTTCATCCCGGACGCTGCAGCAGCTGCTTATTTGTGACGGCCGGCGGACTTCCGCGCCGACCGCGCCTGTTTGTCGGCCGCGGTCTTAAATTTAGTCCCCGGCTTCAATTGCGGCCTAGTAGCAAAACTCACGCCCCCGGGCCTGTCTATCAGGGGTAAGGGCGGGACGGCCGGCCTGACGTCGGCTGTGAGGGCCGGAACATCCTGTATGTTTCCTCCCCCCTCACTGATCACTGTGGGGACTCCAGATTCCCGCACTTTTTCTAACGCCGCCCACGGCTCCACTCCTCCCCTGAGAGCTCCGGCAGCCATTTCTTTGGCATTCTGCCTGTGGAGGATTTCCTGGGAAGAGTTCTGCAACGCTGGGAGACCTAAGGCAGGGAATCTGGAGGACACACACTCCGCTTTTTAGCGGTCGGTAAGCCACACCGGTCACCCGGTGCTGGTCCCCTTAGGGTGCCGGAATAGATACTATATATATATTTATATATTTCTGTTCGGTCGGGCTGTATACCCTTCCCATATACCCTCAGTGATCACTCTCCTAGGAGACAACAGCATGTTGTCCACAAGGAGCAAGGGTGCCTGTACCTCTTGTGCGGCTAAGTTTCCTGCGGGTTCCACCTACCCTCACTGTGAGCAATGCTCAACCTCTGTTTTGCTTCCTCAACCCGAGCCTCGGTCACTAGTGGGCCCCTCGGCTCAGGTAGAACCCCTTGCTCCCCCTGTCCAGGCGGCAGGGACAGAGTTTGCAGTTTTTGCTGAAAAACTCTCTGAGTCACTCTCACAATCCATGGCTCAGTCTATGGACAAATGGTCTGCCAAGCTGCTTGAAGCTTTGCAGTCCAGACCGGTCCTTACACAAGCCCCGGGCCCTGTTGGATCTTCACCTCCAGGCCCCTCTCTGTCCGCGCCGCAGCACGTTCCCAGGGGTGGCCCTAGGTCTCACGTGGAGGACTCCGGCCCGGACCACAGTCCCAGACCGGCTAAGCGGGCCCGCTGGGAATCTTCCCCGACTTCTTCACGCTGCTCGGGTTCCCAGCGTGAGGACTCTCTGGAGGACGAGGCGGACGTCGCAGCTCAGGGCTCTGACACTGACGTTGCTCTCAATCTTGATACACCTGAAGGGGACGCCATAGTAAATGACCTTATCTCGTCCATCAACCAGGTGTTAGATATCTCTCCCCCGCCGCCACCGGTAGAGGAGTCGACTTCTCAGCAGGAGAAACACCAGTTTCGGTTCCCTAAACGTACACGGAGTGCGTTTTTTGATCACTCTAACTTCAGAGATGCTGTCCAGAAGCCCAGAGCGGTTCCGGACAAGCGCTTTACTAAGCGCCTTACTGACACACGTTACCCCTTCCCCTCTGACGTGGTTAAGGGTTGGGCTCAATGTCCCAAGGTGGATCCCCCAGTCTCTAGATTGGCGGCTAGATCTGTGGTATCGGTTGCAGATGGATCATCGCTAAAGGATGCCACTGACAGGCAGATAGAGCTCCTGGTAAAATCCATCTATGACGCCACAGGCGCGTCTTTTGCCCCGGCCTTTGCAGCCGTGTGGGCACTACAAGCTATCTCAGCTTGTCTGGCTGAGATTAATGCGGTCACACGTAATTCTGCTCCGCAGGTTGCGTCTTTGACTTCTCAGGCGTCAGCTTTTTCTTCCTACGCCATGAACGCAGTTTTAGACTCTGCTAGCCGTACAGCGGTGGCATCCGCTAACTCTGTGGCAGTCCGCAGGGCCATGTGGCTGCGCGAATGGAAGGCAGACTCTGCTTCCAAGAGGTTCTTAACCGGTTTGCCGTTTGCTGGCGACCGCTTGTTTGGTGAACGATTGGATGAGATTATTAAGGAATCCAAGGGAAAGGACTCCTCCTTACCCCAGTCCAAACCAAAGAGACCTCAGCAACGGAAAATACAATCGAGGTTTCGGTCCTTTCGTCCCTCCGCCAAGCCCCAATCCTCTTCGTCCAGCAGGCCGGAGAAAGGCCAGAGGAACTCCTATGCGTGGCGGTCCAAGTCACGCCCCCAAAAGGCCGCAGGAGGCACTGCTTCCAAGGCGGCCTCCTCATGACACTCGGCATCCCCGAACCGCATCCTCGGTCGGAGGCAGGCTCTCCCGCTTTTGCGACACCTGGTGGCCACATGTTCAAGACCGATGGGTGAGAGACATTCTGTCTCACGGTTACAGGATAGAGTTCAGCTCTCGTCCCCCGACTCGTTTCTTCAGAACATCTCCGCCCCCCCGAGCGAGCCGATGCTCTTTTTCAGGCGGTGAACGCTCTGAAGACAGAAGGAGTTGTGATCCCTGTTCCCCTTCAGGAACATGGTCGCGGCTTTTACTCCAACTTGTTTGTGGTGCCAAAGAAGGACGGCTCGTTCCGTCCCGTTCTGGACCTCAAACTGCTCAACAGACATGTGAGCACCAGACGGTTTCGGATGGAGTCTCTCCGCTCTGTCATCGCTTCGATGTCACAAGGAGACTTCCTAGCATCGATCGACATCAAGGATGCTTATCTCCATGTGCCGATCGCACCCGAACATCAACGCTTTTTGCGTTTCGCCATCGGGGACGAACACCTTCAGTTCGTGGCATTGCCTTTCGGCCTGGCGACAGCCCCACGGGTGTTCACCAAGGTCATGGCATCTGTTGTGGCGGTCCTACACTCTCAGGGCCACTCGGTGATTCCCTACTTAGACGATCTTCTGGTCAGGGCACCCTCTCAGATGGCGTGTGAAAACAGCCTTTCCGTCGCTCTGGCGACTCTCCAGCAGTTCGGGTGGATCATCAACTTCCCAAAATCCAAGTTGACACCGACCCAATCACTGACGTACCTTGGGATGGAGTTTCATACTCAGTCAGCAGTAGTCATGCTACCGCTGGACAAGCAGCTTTCGCTGCAGGCAGGGGTGCAATCTCTTCTTCGGGGTCAGTCACACCCCTTGAGGCGCCTCATGCACTTCCTGGGGAAGATGGTGGCAGCGATGGAGGCAGTGCCCTTCGCGCAATTCCATCTGCGGCCACTCCAGTGGGACATTCTCCGCAAATGGGACAGGAGGTCGACTTCACTCGACAGGAACGTCTCTCTTTCCCTTGCAACCAAGACGTCACTTCAGTGGTGGCTCCTTCCCAACTCTCTATCGCAGGGAAAATCCTTCCTACCCCCCACCTGGGCTGTGGTCACGACGGACGCGAGCCTGTCAGGGTGGGGGGCGGTTTTTCTCCACCACAGGGCTCAGGGAACCTGGACTCCGATAGAGTCATCCCTTCAGATCAATATTCTGGAGATAAGGGCAGTGTATCTAGCCCTATTGGCCTTTCATCGGTGGCTGGAGGGCAGGCAGATCCGGATCCAGTCGGACAACGCCACTGCCGTCGCATACATCAACCACCAAGGCGGCACTCGCAGTCGTCAAGCCTTCCAGGAAGTCCGACGAATTCTGCAGTGGGTGGAAGCCACAGCTTCCACCATCTCCGCAGTTCACATCCCGGGCGTAGAAAACTGGGAAGCAGATTTTCTCAGCCGACAGGGCATGGACGCGGGGGAATGGTCTCTTCACCCAGACGTGTTTCGAGAGATCTGTCGCCGCTGGGGAACGCCGGACGTCGATCTCATGGCGTCACGGCACAACAACAAAGTCCCGGCATTCATGGCCCGGTCTCAAGATCACAGAGCTCTGGCGGCGGACGCATTAGTTCAGGATTGGTCGCAGTTTCGACTGCCCTATGTATTTCCTCCTCTGGCGATGCTGCCCAGAGTGCTGCGCAATGTCGTCGCGCCATTCTCGTCGCCCCAGATTGGCCGAGGCGGTCGTGGTACCCGGATCTGTGGCATCTCACGGTGGGTCAACCGTGGGCGCTCCCAGACCGCCCAGACTTGCTGTCTCAAGGACCGTTTTTCCATCTGAATTCTGCGGCCCTCAACCTGACTGTGTGGCCATTGAGTCCTGGCTCCTAGCGTCCTCAGGGTTATCTCAAGATGTCATTGCCACTATGAGACAGGCCAGGAAACCAACGTCCGCCAAGATCTATAGGCCAGGAAACCAACGTCCGCCAAGATCTATCACAGGTCTTGGAGGATCTTCTTATCCTGGTGCTCTGATAAGGGTTTTTCTCCCTGGCCCTTTGCCTTACCCACTTTTCTTTCATTCCTTCAATCCGGAATGGACAAGGGTTTGTCTCTCGGCTCTCTCAAGGGACAAGTATCGGCGCTATCCGTATTTTTTCAAAAGCGTCTAGCCAGGCTTCCGCAGGTCCGCACGTTCCTGCAGGGAGTTTGCCACATAGTCCCACCTTACAAGCGTCCGCTGGAACCCTGGGATCTTAACAGGGTGCTAACGGCTCTTCAGTAACCACCTTTCGAGCCGCTGCGGGATGTCTCTTTATCACGTCTTTCGCAGAAGGTGTCATTTCTAGTGGCAGTTACATCGCTCCGTAGAGTGTCGGAGCTGGCAGCGCTGTCATGCAAAGCCCCCTTCCTGGTTTTTCACCAGGATAAGGTGGTTCTGCGTCCGGTCCCGGAATTTCTCCCTAAGGTAGTATCCCCTTTTCATCTCAATCAGGATATCTCCTTACCTTCATTTTGCCCTCATCCAGTTCACCAATGTGAAAAGGATTTGCACTCGTTAGATCTGGTGAGAGCTCTCCGGCTCTACGTGTCTCGCACGGCGCCCCTGCGCCGTTCGGATGCGCTCTTTGTCCTTGTCGCTGGCCAGCGTAAGGGTTCGCAGGCTTCCAAGTCAACCTTGGCTCGGTGGATCAAGGAACCGATTCTTGAAGCCTACCGTTCTTCTGGGCTTCCGCTTCCTTTGGGGCTGAAAGCCCATTCTACCAGAGCCGTGGGTGCGTCCTGGGCATTGCGGCACCGTGCTACGGCTCAGCAGGTGTGTCAGGCAGCTACCTGGTCTAGTCTGCACACTTTCACGAAACACTATCAGGTGCATACCTATGCTTCGGCAGACGCCAGTCTAGGTAGGCGAGTCCTTCAGGCGGCGGTTGCCCACCTGTAAGAGGGGGTCGTTTTCGGCTCTTTTTATCGAGGTATTCTTTTACCCACCCAGGGACTGCTTTTGGACGTCCCAATTGTCTGGGTCTCCCAATGGAGCGACAAAGAAGAAGGGAATTTTGTTTACTTACCGTAAATTCCTTTTCTTCTAGCTCCTATTGGGAGACCCAGCACCCGCCCCTGTTCCCTTCGGGCTGTTTGTTCTTTTGTGTACACATGTTGTTCATGTTGAATTGTTCTTTTGGTTCATGGTTTTCAGTTCTCCGAACATCCTTCGGATTGAATTTACCTTAGACCAATTTATAAGTTTTCTCCTTCCTGCTTTTGCACCAAAACTGAGGAGCCCGTGATGCACGGGAGGGTGTATAGGCAGAGGGGAGGGGTTACACTTTTTAAAGTGTAATACTTTGTGTCGCCTCCGGAGGCAGAAGCTATACACCCAATTGTCTGGGTCTCCCAATAGGAGCTAGAAGAAAAGGAATTTACGGTAAGTAAACAAAATTCCCTTCTTTCCGAGAGTCGTAGCTTTTTTATTTTTCCCGTCAATCTTGCTATAAGAAGGCTTGTTTTTTGCAGGACGTATTGGTCTTTTAAGTGAAACCATGAGTTTTACCATATATGGTACTGGAAAACAGCACAAAATTTCCACGTGCGGAAAAATTACAAAAAAGTGTGATTGGACAATGGTTTATGGGGTACTTTATTCACCGTGTTCACTGTATGGTAAAACTGATGGGTGGGTGTGATACTTCAGGTTGGTATGAGTTCGTTGATACCAAACATGTTTAGGTTTACTTTTATATAAGGGGTTAAAAAAAGGTTTGTCCAAAAAATTGGAGCACTTTCTGCAACTTGTAGTGTTCTCATTTTTCGGGATATGGGGCTCACTGATGGCTTATTTGTTTGCATTTGTAGCTGTACCATTTTTGCGCAGATGCTACGTTTTGACTCCCTGGTATTGCATTTTGCTGAAAATTTGCGAAGACCAAAAAACGTAACTTTGCCAGTTGGATTTTTTTTTACGGCTACGCCATCTACCGATCTAATTGATTCATTTTATATTTTGATAGACTGGGCATTTCTGAACTCTGCGATACCAAATGAGTGTATATTTTTTACTTTTTTAACCCTTTGATTTTTAGTGGGGCGAATGGAGAATGATTTAAACTTTTAGTTGTTTTTTTAATTCTATAAAACTTTTTTTTTACTTTTTTTATTTTAATAGTTTCTCTAGGGGTAAGGATTAGCCGTCTGATCGCTTGTTCATTTCTGCTGATCAGAGCGGCAGAGCTCTGATCAGCTGAAATGCTGCTGTCCTTTTAAAGCCAGCCGGCTGTAACAGGATGTGAGTCATGATAGCGACAGGAGTCATCACATAACCCTGTGCTACCATGGCAACCATCGGCTTCCTATGATAGCGTTACGGGGCCTCCTATGGCGGTGTAGAAAGGCAATTGGAATAGTCATGGGCCCTCGTGTGGATTTCCACAGACCTGCGTGTTTTTGGGGTTAATAAAGGAGTGAAATAGGGTATTGTTTTTATCTTATTTTGTGTTTGTGTTTATTTCTTTTCACTTCCAGATTAGTGATGGGGGTAGGGTTTTCATAGACCCTGCCATTACTAATCTAGAGCTTAGTGGCAGCTGTGAGCTGTTATTAATCCCTTATTAGCCTGATTGCCACCGCACCAGTGCAATCGGGAAGAGCCGGGTAAAGTGCCAGGATTGTCAAATATAATGGATGTGACAATCCTGGGTGGCTGTGGGCTGCTATTGTTATAACGCGCCTGCTTTAATCTTATTTTATTTAATTTCCCTTTATTTATTTTTTATTTCCAAAGGTTCCGGATCATTATCCGGAGTTCCCTGAGAACTCCAGGCCCGGGTCCGGTACTCGGGTATTTTTAAAATCGCTCGGATCCTAAATTTTACAGTCCGGGTCTGTCCATCACTAATCAATAGACAAACAAAAAAGTACATGGTGTTTATGTAGTTGTGTAAACAGAAATATGATATTCAAAATTAAAAATGACATGCCATAAGGCAAGCAAAATCAAGAAATGCAAAAAACTAAATTATTGAGTAAATGTAGTAAATATTAGTTGTATCCAAACTGTAATTAAATTGTTGTACAATGTTTTTCTCCACTTTTCTTAGATAATAATCTTTTTTCTTATTTTCTCATAGGCACTTCATTCAGGGAAAATACCCAATCAAAGTCAACATCTAAGTCAATGAGCGGGTCGAGTGAAGTACCTCAAAATTTGCAGACCACCACAGGTATGGCTTTAGCATATACAGATCTCTAAATTATGGATAAAAAAACTATTAAAAATAATTTTAACACAAACAGTCCCATTCTCACACCACATAAAAATACCCAATTAAAGAAAGCAGCCAAAGCTCTCATTGAGCCCAATAGGAGTCCTTGTGTCCAATCTATAAATAAAGTGACTCAAGTTGCGCAAGGGCCTTAAATAGGTTACCACCTCTAACCTCTGATCTATGGCCTTTATAATTAATTTGCTTTACAATTGGAAATTTTTTGGTAGGGATTTTAGGTGTTCCATCTCATGCAGAGTCTTTGTTTTCTCAATGTCCCTGATGCGCTCACGGACTCCCACCTTTAACCCCCTAACCCCTGGACGATTTTTCCGTTTTTGTTTTTTGCTCCCCTTTTTCCGAGAGTCGTAACTTTTTTATTTTTCCCGTCAATCTTGCCATAAGAGGGCTTGTTATTTGCGGGACGTATTGGTCTTTCTTTGTCGCTCCATTGGGAGACCCAGACAATTGGGTGTATAGCTATTGCCTCTGGAGGCCACACAAAGTATTACACTTAAAAGTGTAAGGCCCCTCCCCTTCTGGCTATACACCCCCAGTGGGATCACTGGCTCACCAGTTTTGTGCTTTGTGCGAAGGAGGCAACACATCCACGCATAGCTCCACTTTTTAGTCAGCAGCAGCTGCTGACTATGTCGGATGGAAGAAAAGAGGACACATATAGTGTCCCCAGCATGCTCCCTTCTCACCCCACTGTATGTCGGAGGTGTTTGTAAGGTTGAGGTACCCATTGCGGGTACGGCGGCAGGAGCCCACATGCTGATTCCTTCCCCATCCCTTTTTACAGGGCTCTGGGTGAAGTGGGATTTACCGGTCTCCAGGCACTGAGACCGTGCTCCATCTACAGCCCCTGGAGAAGATGCTGGATGGAGCGGAGTACATCAGGGACATGGCCCTGCTTCCTCAAGGTACTCTGTGTCCCCGTGCATTTGGCGCTCACACCGCAGCATGCTGGGTGTTGTAGTGCGCCGGGGGACATCAGCGCTGCGGCGCCTGTGCCATGGCCTCATTCAGCTTTGCTGAAGCAGGCTCACTTATGGGAATTGGTCGCGCCGGCCGCTGGGACTGCGGCGCGGCTGGCACTTGTAGTGCGCCGGGGACTTCAGCGCGGCCTGCGCTTTTACGGCGGCCGCGCTGATAACTAGAGTCCCCGGCTTTTGCGGCCTGCTTCCGTTCGTTCCCGCCCCCAGACCTGCCAGTCAGGAGAGGGGCGGGACGCTGGCCACTTCCAGGAATCGGTCGCGCCGGCCGCTGGCAGCGGCGCGGCTGGCACTTGTGGTGCGCCGGGGACTTCAGCGCGGCCCGCGCTTTTACGGCGGCCGCGCTGATAACTAGAGTCCCCGGCTTTTGCGGCCTGCTTCCGTTCGTTCCCGCCCCCAGACCTGCCAGTCAGGAGAGGGGCGGGACGCTGGCCACTTCTATGAATCGGTCGCGCCGGCCGCTGGAACTGCGGCGCGGCTGGCACTTGTGGTGCGCCGGGGACTTCAGCGCGGCCCGCGCTTTTACGGCGGCCGCGCTGTTAACTCGAGTCCCCGGCTTCTGGGCCTAGTCTCCCTTCGTTACCGCCCACAGCCCTGACAGTCAGGGTAGGGGCGTGACGCTGCATAGAGCAGAGCTGAGAGCTGGAGTATGTTTTGCATACTCCACCCCTCTCACTGTGTGCACTGTGAATCCGGATTCCCGCACTTTCTCAGGCACGCCCACGGCTTCCTTCTCTACAAGGACACCGGCAGCCATTAGTGTCAGTTTCTGTACGATACAGAGACAAGTGTGGAAGACCCTGGCATTCTGATAGTCACACAATCGCTGTAACAGGCGTTAAGCAGCACCTGTGGTGCTAACCCCACTAGTGCAGAAGTGCACTTATAGATATGCTTGTACTATATACATTGCACTGTTTGGTCGCACGTTGTATATACCCTCCTGGATTATGCGGAGGAGTTATCAGCATATTCTCTGTGTAAAACAAAGGTGCAGAACCACATGTTTTTCTATACAGCTGGTACAGCATGTACGGCTATACGGCCGGCAGGTACATAGACTCCCATTGTATGCACTAATGGCCAGGGGATGAGGACGGTGTCTGCAGTATTTACTGACAGTTTTTCTGAGACTATGGCTATGATACTAGAAGCCTAGCAGTCCGGACATGTCTCTCACAATATGGGCACTGTTGAATCATTGATCCATGGCCCCCCTCAGTGTGAATAACTAACAGCTCCGGGAATGTCACACGCATCCCAGAGTCACGGCTCTGCACGGACGTCAGTCCCAGACAGCCTAAGTGGGCTCGCTATGAGCGGCCTCGGTTTCATCAGGGTCCTAACAGAAGGACTCGCTGTGTAATGAGGCGGAAGTAGCGGCTCAGGATTCTGATCCTGAGACCGCTCTCAATCTGGATACACCTGATTGTGACGCCATAGTAAATAATCTTATAGCGTCCATCTATAGAATGTGGGTTATTTCTCACAGCTCCTCCAGTGGAGGAGTCAGCTTCACGTATTTTTCTGGACCACTCTGCCTTCAGAGAGGCAGTCCAGGAACACCACGCTTATCCAGATATGCGCTTCTCCAAACGGCTTAGGATACACGTTATCCCTGTCCCCTGACTTGGTCAAGGACTGGACCCAATGTCCCGAGCGGCATCCTCCAATCTCCAGGCTTGTAGCTAGATCCATAGTTGCAGTGGGAGATGGAACTGCAAACTCAAAGATGCCACTGACAGACAGATGGATCTCTGGTCGAAAGCCATCTATGAGGCTGTCGGCGCACCGTTGGCTCCGGCATTCTCTCCCTTGGGGCACTCCAAGCTATTTCAGCTTGTCTTACACAGATTGACACGGTTACACGTACATCTGTGCCGCAGGTGGCATCCTTAACCTCTCAAATGTCTGCATTTGTTTCTTACGCGATTCAGGTTGTCCTGGACTCTGCGAACCGTGCGGCGGTAGCCTCCGCTACTCCGTGTTTTTAAGCAGAGCCTGGTCTGCTCGTTAAGTGAATGGAAGGCAGATTCTGCTTCCAAAAAAGGTTGCCTAACCAGTTGCCTTTTTCTGCTGACCGACTGTTTGGTGAGCGTTGGATGTAACCATCAAACAGTCCAGGGGTAAGGATTCATCCTTTCCTCAGCCCGGACACAACAAACCCCAACAGAGCAAGAGGCAGTCGGGGTTTTCGGCCTTTTCGAGGCTCGGGCAGGTCCCATTTTTCCTCGTCCAATGTGGACTCAAAAGGATCAGAGGAGCTAAGATTCTTAGCGGGCTCAGTCTCGCCCAAAAAAGCGACAGTCTGAAAACCCGCTTCCAAGGCGGCTTCCTCATGACTTGCGGCCTCGGTCGGTAGCAGGCTCTCCCGCCTTGGCGATATTTAGCTGCCATAGGTCAATGACCATTGAGTGTGAGACATTCTGTCTCACGGGTACAGGATAGAGCTCACTTCTCGTCCTCCAACTCGATTCTTCAGAATTTCTCCACCTCCCGGCCGGGCCGCTGCTCTTCTGCAAACAGGGTGCACTCTATAGGCAGAAAGAGTGATGACCCCCGTTCCTCTTCAGGAACAAGGTCACGGTTTTTACCCCAAATTCTTTGCGGTACCTATAACAACGGGCCGTTCCGTCCCGTTCTGGATCTAAAAATGCTCAGCAAGCTCGTGGACACCAGGCGGTTCCGGATGGAATCCCTCCGCCATGTCATCGCCTCAAGGTCCCAAGGATATTTCCTAGCATCATTAGGCATCAAGGATGCTTATCCACACGTGCCGATTGATCCAGAGCACTAGCGTTTCTACGCTTCGTTATAGGAGACGAACACCCTCTGTTCGTAGCTCTACCTTCCGGCTAGCGACAGTCCAACTGGTCTTCGCCAAGGTCAGGGCAGCAGTAGTCACAGTCCTGCACTCTCAGGGTCACTCTGTGGTCCCGTATTTAGACGATCTACTTGTCAAGGCACTCTCTTAGGAAACATGCCAACACTGCCCGAACGTTGCGCTGGAGACTCTCTAGAGTTTTGGGTGGATCATCAACTTTTTAAAGTCAGATCCGACCCCGACCCTATCGATAACATATCTAGGCATAGAGTTTCTTACTCTCTCAGCGATAGTGAAGCTGCCGCTAGACAAACAGCATTCACTACGGGCTGCAAGCTCTTCTTTAAGAACCAGTCGCACACATTGAGACGCCTCATGCACTTCCTACGTAAGATGGTAGCAATGGAGGCAGTTCCTTTCGCGCAGTTTTACTGCGTCCACTACAATGGGACATTCTCCGCCAATGGGACGAGGAGTCGACGTCCCTCAACAGAGTCGTCGTTCTTTCTCAGGCGGCCAAGGAATCTCTACGGTGGTGGCTTCTTCTCACCTCTTGGTCAAAAAGAAGGTCCTTCCTATCCCCGTCCTGGGCGATAGTTACGACAGACGCGAGTCTATCAGGGTGGGGAGCAGTTTTTCTCCACTACAGCGCTCAGGGTACGTGGACTCAGCAAGAGTCCACTCTTCAGATCAATGTTCTTGAACACAGAGCAGTGTATCTTGCCCTACAATCCTTCCAACAGCGGCTGGAAAGCAAGCATATCCGACTTCAGTCGGACAGCTCCACAGCGGTGGCATACATCAACCACCAAGGAAGAACGCGCAACCGGCAAGCCTTCCAGGAAGTCCGGCAGGTTCTGATGTGGGTGGAAGACACGGCATCCACCATATCCACAATTCACATCCCAAGTGTGGAAACTAGGAAGCTGACTTCCTAAGTCGCTGAGGTGTGGCCGAAAGAGTATGGTCTCCTCACCCGGACGGGTTTCAGGAGATCTGGCGCCGCTGACAGAGGCCGGACGTCGATCTAATGGCGTCACGGCACAACAACAATGTGCCAGCTTCATGGCACGGTTTCACAATCATCGAGCTCTGGCGGCAAACGCCTTAGTTCAGCATTGGTCGCAGTTCCAGCTACCTTAGGTGCCACCTCTGGCATTGTTGCCCAGAGTACTGCGCTAGATCAAGACCGACTGCGGCCGCGCCATCCTCGTCGCTACAAATTGGCCGAGGATGTTGTGGTACTCGGTTCTGTGGTGCCTCACGGTAGGCTAACCGGGGGCACTACCAGACCAATCAGACTGGCTGTCTCAAGGGCCATTCTTCCATTTGAATTCTACGGCCCTCAACCGGATGGTGTGGCATTGAGTCCTGGAACCTAGTGTCGTCAGGATTACCTCAGGACGTGGTTGCCACCATGAGACAGGCTAGCATACCAACGTCCGCCAAGATTGACCACAGGACGTGGAAGATGTTCTTATCTCGGTGCTCGGCGCAGGGTGTTTCTCCCTGGCCGGTTGCATCGTCTATGTTTCCTTCCTTCCTGCAATCTAGGTAGGAAAATGGGTTGTCGCTCAGTTCCCTTTAGGGACAAGTCTCAGCGCTATCTGTATTTTTTCAGAAACGACGACTTCCTCAGGTACGCACGTTCCTACGGGGAGTTTGTCTTCTCAGCACTCCGTACAAGCGGCCGTTAGAGCCCTGAGATCTGAACAAGGTTCTAATTGCTCTCCAGATGCCGCCTTTCGAGCCTTTGAAGGATGTCTCCCTTCCCGTTTTTCACGGGAAGTGGCCTTCTAGTAACGGTCTCGTCTCTTAGGAGAGTTTCCGAGCTAGCAACGCTCTCATACAAACTCCCTTCCTGGTCCTTCACCAGGACAGGGTAGTTCTGCGTCCGGTTCCGGAATTTCTCCCTAAGGTGGTATCCCATTTTCATATCAATCAGGATATCACCTCACCTTCTTTGTGTCCTCGTCCAGTCCATCAATTTCAGAAAGATTTGCATCTGTTGGTTCTGGTGAGAGCACTCAGGTTCTACTTCCCGCATGGCGCTCCTGCGCCACCCGGATGCACTCTTTGTCCTTGTCGCTGGTCGGCGTAAACAGTCGCAAGCTTCCAGATCCACCCTTGCTCGGGGGCTCGAGGAACCAATTCTTGAAACCTACAGTTCTACTGGGCTTCTGGTTCTCTCAAGGCCGAAGGCCCATTCTACCAGAGCCGTGGGTGCATCCTGGGCATTACGGCACCAGGCTACGGCTCAGCAGGTGTGTCAGGCACCCACCTGGTCGAGTCTACTTACTTTTACCAAGCATTATCAGATGCATACCTACGCTTCGGCAGACGCCAGCCTAGGTAGATAAGTCATTCAGGCGGCGGTTGGCCACCTGTAGGAGAGGGCCGTTTGACGGCCCTATCATGAGGTATTCTTTTACCCACCCAGGGATTGCTTTTGGACATCCCAATTGTCTGGGTCTCCCAATGGAGCGACAAAGAAGAAGGGAATTTTGTTTACTTACCGTAAATTCCTTTTCTTCTAGCTCCAATTGGGAGACCCAGCACCCGCCCTGTTTTCTCGGGGTTTTTCTGTTTTTTCGGGTACACATGTTGTTCATGTGGTATGGTTCAGTTCTCCGATGTTTCCTCGGATTGAATTGGTCTTTAAACCAGTTATTGGCTTTCCTCCTTCTTGCTTTGGCACTAAAACTGGTGAGCCAGTGATCCCACTGGGGGTGTATAGCCAGAAGGGGAGGGGCCTTACACTTTTAAGTGTAATACTTTGTGTGGCCTCCAGAGGCAATAGCTATACACCCAATTGTCTGGGTCTCCTAATTGGAGCTAGAAGAAAAGGAATTTACGGTAAGTAAACAAAATTCCCTTCTTTAAGTGAAACCATGAGTTTTAACATATATGGTACTGGAAAACCGCAAAAAATGTCCACGTGCGGAAAAATTCCAAAAAAGTGTGATTGGACAATGGTTTATGGGGTGCTTTATTCACCGTGTTCACTTTATGGTAAAACTGATGGGTGGGTGTGATACTTCAGGTTGGTATGAGTTCGTTAATACCAAACATGTTTAGGTTTACTTTTATATAAGGGGTTAAAGAAAGATTTGTCCAAAAAATTGGAGCACTTTCAGCGCCATTTTCTGCAACTTATAGTGTTCTCATTTTTCGGGATGTGGGGCTCACTGATAGCTTATTTGTTTGCATTTGTAGCTGTACCATTTTTGCGCAGATGCTACGTTTTGACTCCCTGGTATTGCATTTTGCTGAAAATTTGCGAAGACCAAAAAACGTAACTTTGCCAGTTGGATTTTTTTTTACGGCTACGCCATCTACCGATCTAATTGATTCATTTTATATTTTGATAGACTGGGCATTTCTGAACTCTGCGATACCAAATGAGTGTATATTTTTTACTTTTTTAACCCTTTGATTTTTAGTGGGGCGAATGGAGAATGATTTAAACTTTTAGTTGTTTTTTTAATTCTATAAAACTTTTTTTTTACTTTTTTTATTTTAATAGTTTCTCTAGGGGTAAGGATTAGCCGTCTGATCGCTTGTTCATTTCTGCTGATCAGAGCGGCAGAGCTCTGATCAGCTGAAATGCTGCTGTCCTTTTAAAGCCAGCCGGCTGTAACAGGATGTGAGTCATGATAGCGACAGGAGTCATCACATAACCCTGTGCTACCATGGCAACCATCGGCTTCCTATGATAGCGTTACGGGGCCTCCTATGGCGGTGTAGAAAGGCAATTGGAATAGTCATGGGCCCTCGTGTGGATTTCCACAGACCTGCGTGTTTTTGGGGTTAATAAAGGAGTGAAATAGGGTATTGTTTTTATCTTATTTTGTGTTTGTGTTTATTTCTTTTCACTTCCAGATTAGTGATGGGGGTAGGGTTTTCATAGACCCTGCCATTACTAATCTAGAGCTTAGTGGCAGCTGTGAGCTGTTATTAATCCCTTATTAGCCTGATTGCCACCGCACCAGTGCAATCGGGAAGAGCCGGGTAAAGTGCCAGGATTGTCAAATATAATGGATGTGACAATCCTGGGTGGCTGTGGGCTGCTATTGTTATAACGCGCCTGCTTTAATCTTATTTTATTTAATTTCCCTTTATTTATTTTTTATTTCCAAAGGTTCCGGATCATTATCCGGAGTTCCCTGAGAACTCCAGGCCCGGGTCCGGTACTCGGGTATTTTTAAAATCGCTCGGATCCTAAATTTTACAGTCCGGGTCTGTCCATCACTAATCAATAGACAAACAAAAAAGTACATGGTGTTTATGTAGTTGTGTAAACAGAAATATGATATTCAAAATTAAAAATGACATGCCATAAGGCAAGCAAAATCAAGAAATGCAAAAAACTAAATTATTGAGTAAATGTAGTAAATATTAGTTGTATCCAAACTGTAATTAAATTGTTGTACAATGTTTTTCTCCACTTTTCTTAGATAATAATCTTTTTTCTTATTTTCTCATAGGCACTTCATTCAGGGAAAATACCCAATCAAAGTCAACATCTAAGTCAATGAGCGGGTCGAGTGAAGTACCTCAAAATTTGCAGACCACCACAGGTATGGCTTTAGCATATACAGATCTCTAAATTATGGATAAAAAAACTATTAAAAATAATTTTAACACAAACAGTCCCATTCTCACACCACATAAAAATACCCAATTAAAGAAAGCAGCCAAAGCTCTCATTGAGCCCAATAGGAGTCCTTGTGTCCAATCTATAAATAAAGTGACTCAAGTTGCGCAAGGGCCTTAAATAGGTTACCACCTCTAACCTCTGATCTATGGCCTTTATAATTAATTTGCTTTACAATTGGAAATTTTTTGGTAGGGATTTTAGGTGTTCCATCTCATGCAGAGTCTTTGTTTTCTCAATGTCCCTGATGCGCTCACGGACTCCCACCTTTAACCCCCTAACCCCTGGACGATTTTTCCGTTTTTGTTTTTTGCTCCCCTTTTTCCGAGAGTCGTAACTTTTTTATTTTTCCCGTCAATCTTGCCATAAGAGGGCTTGTTATTTGCGGGACGTATTGGTCTTTTAAGTGAAACCATGAGTTTTAACATATATGGTACTGGAAAACCGCAAAAAATGTCCACGTGCGGAAAAATTCCAAAAAAGTGTGATTGGACAATGGTTTATGGGGTGCTTTATTCACCGTGTTCACTTTATGGTAAAACTGATGGGTGGGTGTGATACTTCAGGTTGGTATGAGTTCGTTAATACCAAACATGTTTAGGTTTACTTTTATATAAGGGGTTAAAGAAAGATTTGTCCAAAAAATTGGAGCACTTTCAGCGCCATTTTCTGCAACTTATAGTGTTCTCATTTTTCGGGATGTGGGGCTCACTGATAGCTTATTTGTTTGCATTTTTAGCCGAACCATTTTTGCGCAGACGCTACGTTTTGACTCCCTGGTATTGCATTTTGCTCAAAATTTGCGAAGACCAAAAAACTTAACTTTGCCGGTTGTAATTTTTTTTTACGGCTACGCCGTCTACCGATCATATTAGTTCATTTTATATTTTGATAGACTGGGCATTTCTGAACTCTGTGATACCAAATGAGTTGGTATGAGGCGGGGCTCGGCGGCTCTGCTCTGTGTGGGGCTGCTCAGCTCTGTGCGTCTCGGCTCTGTGCGTCAGGCAATGAGGCACGGGCCATTCTGAATATGGCGGTGAGCGCTTTAAATAATGGCGCCTAAAGTCGGCGCATGCGCAGATGGAGCTCTCGGCTTAATCTTTCATCTGCGCATGTGTGGCACCACTGAGGCTTCAGTCGCCACAGAGGTACTGCACCTCATCCAGAGGTGTGGTATTCCATCTTGAGTATGAAGGAGGTCATCCACTGGTTCACACAAAAGCACAACACCCTGATTCAGCAACACCTCATCAGAAATGGCAAGGGAGTGCTGTACCTGAAGCCAGGCTGAAAGGGTGGAGTCTTAGGAGTGGGAAAACAGTAGTAAAGTGGGAACAGGAATGTGAGTGTGGAGAGGGAAGGAGAAGTAGAGGAGTGAAGAGACCTTTGGTCTGGAGCTGGTTCACCTCGACCCAGGGCCAGACAGAAGGGGTCCCAGGGACCACGGGAAGTGCACCAGCCACCTGTGGCCATGTTCCACATACAGCAACCAAGTGGAGGAACTTGGCCGCATATCGGGGACTGGTCCCTAGGCTACAGGAGAAGAACCTACGTACTCCGCTAGTAAAACCAACGGCTGAGGTGACTGCAAGCACATAGGCCACATCCATACACGAGTTCACTGGAAGGTGACTTTACAGGGCCAAGGGATAGAGCTTCACACCGCCCAAAAGGGCTCGCGGGCACTGGCACAGGGCTCTGTGTACGAAGGCGCAAAAGCAGGAGGGAGAAGCAAGCACAGGAAGGCGACCAGGAAAGGGACAAATAAAGAATTGCTCCGGACTCGACCTCCGAACTACCCGAGATTGGCTGGAGCCCTTCACAGTGATACCCAGCACTCTAAAGGCGATCACTGGCTAGTAGTGTTACCTTGGAACCTGCTACAGTGAGTAAACATCTTGAGACTGCATTCCTGTGTCGCTCCTTTATTCACCTGCGCCTCCGGCTCTGCAAACCACCACCATCATAGACTACTACCACCACCATTCGCCCCAGGGCCCAGCTCTACCTGTGGACAGCTATACCAATAAAGCTACATCACCAACTGACCCCGGGGTCCCATCCGCAGCGTCGGCTATCTCTGGCCGAATACCACAGGTGCCATCACGAACTACCATCCCCATCATTCATCATCATCTCTTTCATCTTTATTAAATGACACCGCCGGGGTCATGGAACCGGGCCTTGCCACCGTGGCGTCCCAGCAGCAGAAACGTGGCCTGGTAACAGTGCCCCACGGCCCCGGTTTGTGCGTCACATGCGACGACTCCGGCCACCATTATTTGAGGCCCTCACCGCCATCTTCATAATGGCCAGTGCCTTATCCTCCACACAGAGCAGCGCCCGCAGTGGGTCCCCTCTGTACCACTCACAGCATCAAAGGACTCCAGTATCACCCCTGTCACCTGTGATCCCTGCTCCTCTGCCGCTCTCCTCCTTGGTAAGACACCATCGAATTATAAAACGGACACCATATGGGGTTTTTTCCCTCCAAATTTGGGATGCATCTTATAATCTGGTGCGTCTTATAAAACGAAAAATACGGTATACAGCAAAGTCTTGCATTGGAACTGTTTTTCATTTGGAACTGGAGGTACACTTTAAGATATTTTGGTTGCGATTCATCTAGAATGGCGTTCACACTGGTCTAATTAGGGGGCATGAAGAGTCAGATGCTCCTAATTCATGAAAAGGTTAAACTGGTGTGATCAGAGACAACTGTAAGGCAAGGTTCACACTGTGTTTGTGCTCACTGACGGCATACCCTCCAGAGGTATGTGCCTGATTTTGGCCACAGTCAGGATGGATGTCAAGGCATTCGTCTGCTGTAACGGCTCACTATCAATATGATCGCATATTGACTCTACACCCACCTTTTTTTTTTTAACAAAACATGACTTGCAGAATATGGCGACAGAAGCCAAATTGTTTTTGTAAAAATTTTTTGAGCAGTAAATTAAAAAATAAATATATAAATTTGACATCCCATAATCATGACTCTTAGAAAAAGTTAAAAGATCGCTACCAGATAACCAAAAAGTGACCAGTGCTATTACAAACAAGTAAAAAATTAAAGTGACATTACTGGCGTTTTTTTTTTCACCATTTCCACTTATTTGGTAAAATAAATGGTGTCATGCAAAAATAGCAAGCCCTCTTGCTTCTAATACTAAAAAAGTTATGGCTCCCAGTAGGAGAGGAAAAAAAATGACAGTATTCTGGGAAAAAGTTCTATGTCTGCGTCATTACAACCTCATGCTCAGGGATTGTTACGCCACAAATGTCCTGTCCATAGTCAAAGCAATCTGATGTACACCGTACACAAGTATTGGTGCTCAACTCTAAATCATTAAATTCAGGTCTTTTATATGGTCCCACTGCCACAGGTATATAAATTCCAGCCTCTAAACATGCAATCTGTTCTGCAAATATTTGTGAAACAATAACAAATTCTAAAGAGCTTACTGGTCACTGATCATGGTGCTGTAATATGTTGTCACAAGTCATTTCATGAATGGCAAAACTGACCTGGTTTGGTGTTGAATAACTTGACTGGCCCTCAAAGAGTCCTAACCTCAACCCCATCAAACGCCTTTTGGCCTGAACTAGAGATTGCAAACCAGGTCCTCTCGTCCATCATCAGTGGCTGACCTGATAAATCAACAAAGTCTGCATAAAAATACCTCAGAATTCGTTAGAAAGCCTTCCAAAAGAGTGTAAGCTGCAATATCAGCAAAGCGAAATGACCATGGATTTAGAATGAAATGTCATAAAAGCTCCTTCCAATGTAATGTGTAGACATCACGATACTTTCTTCATCGTTCCTTATGGGAGACCCAGACCATGGGTGTATAGCTTCTGCCTCCGGAGGACACACAAAGTACTACACTCAAACGTGTAGCTCCTCCCTCCGGGCTATATACACCCCCTGGATGACAATCTAACCAGTTCAATGCTTTGTGTTTCAGGAGGTCACACACACACATGCATTCTCTGATTTTTAATTTTTAAGATTTTTGATTTCAAAGATATGGAAGAAAAGCGGGTCCAGTCTGGACTCCCGGCATGTCCCTTCTCACCCCACTGTGTCGGCGGTGCTGTTAAGGTTGACTTTACAAGGCTGGAGCCTTCACATGCCGCGCTCCTTCACCATCCTCTGAGGCTCTGGCTTGAAGTGGGAGCCATCACGGTCCTCTCTGCTTTGCAGGAGACCGGTCTCCATCCGCAGCCCTGTCAGGATTCTGCCGGACGGAGCGCTTAACCCCCCCCAGGGACATGGCCCTGCGTCTCAAAAGCTAAGTATTGAGACGTTTCTCAGGGGTCCCGGGTACATTTATTATGGGGAGAGTGTGTCTTTTGACTTTGCTGTAAATTCCGGCCGGTTCTCTGGGTTTTTCCTGAGAACCGCGCCGAGGGTGCCTGCTCGTCGGCCGCATGTAAAAATCTAGGCCCCGGCTTCAGTTGCGGCCTAGTTTCGGTTTCAGCTTCCCCTGCATGTCATTCATGCAGGGGAACAGTGTGGCTCCGCCCACCGGCCGTTCAGCAGAGGGGAGGACACTCCTCTCTGAGGAGATGTTTCCCTCCCCTGTATCTCTCCTTGGCCCTCCGGTTTCCCGCTCTTGGGCTAATCCCCGCCCCCCCTCCTCACTCCAGCTCCATTTTATCAGCGTTCTCACACTGATCGGCGCTGGCTGCTGCAGCTGCTGCATCCTGGAAAGCGCTTCACTGGGGGTCCGAGCTGTGGAATCCGGAGGGCACACACGGTCTGGTAAGCCACAACCTCTGGTTGTGGGCTTTATTATACACTCTCAGGGGGTCATTCTACAGGAGTGTATTCTTTACTGCAGAGCCTCCACCTCAGCAGCATGTCTGTCACTAGGAGCAAGTCTGCTAAGCTGTACGCTATATGACTGCATGTAAGCTCATTCTGCAAGAACCGAGCACTTATCCACACTGTGATGCCTGCTCTAACATGGTGGTGCCTCAGCCTGGAGCCTCTTCAGGGGTCCCTCCGGCTGCTCCGGCCCCGGTGGCTGAACCCCCGGCTTGGGTAGCATCTTTTTCCAGAGCTATCTCCCAGTCTTTTGCCGACTCCATGGTACAGCTGTCCCGGACTCTGCTGACCATGAATCAGCCCCCTTCTCAGGGCGCCTCTGCTGCTCCGAGCTCTGCAGAGCTCTCAGAGCATGTTTTAGGACCCCGTCCTCCTAAACGGAGACGCAGGAACCCTTCTCCTTCCTCGTCCCACGGCTCTGATTCACGAGCTGAATTGCAGGGCGAGGAGGATACTTTTACTGTGGGCTCAGACGCTACCTCTATGTACCCCATTGACTTATCTGAGGGTGATGCGGATGTTAGTGACTTGATTGCATCCATTAACTCCGTACTGAACCTCAGTCCCCCAGTGTCAGAGGAACAAGCCTCTCTGGTAGAAATACACCAGTTTACCTCTCCTAAGAGAGCTAGGAGTACGTTTTTTAACCACTCCAGTTTTCAGGCCACTGTTACCAAGCCCAGGGCCTGTCCTGACAAACGCTTCCCAAAGCGTAGTTCTGATGACCGTTTTCCCTTTCCACCAGAGGTGGTTAAGGAGTGGGCTCAGTCCCCAAAGGTAGACCCTCCGGTGTCTAGAATCTCAGCCCGGACAGTCGTATCTGTGGCCGATGGCACCTCTCTTAAGGATCCCACTGACCGCCAGGTTGACCTTCTGGCCAAATCTGTATATGAGGCGGCAGGAGCCTCGTTCTCCCCGTCTTTTGCAGCAGTGTGGGCTCTTAAGGCAGTCTCTGCCTCTCTGGCGGAGATACATTCCCTCGCCAGGGACTCTATACCCGAGATGGTTGCCTTAACTTCCCAGGCTTCGGCTTTTTCGTCCTACGCCATGTCTGCCATTCTGGAGGCTTCTCACCGCACGGCGGTGGCTTCCGCTAATTCTCTCGCGATCCGCAGGATTTTGTGGCTTCGAGAGTGGAAAGCAGACGCTTCTTCTAAGAAGTACCTTGCTGGGCTCCCCTTTGCTGGGTCCCGGCTGTTCGGTGAACAACTGGATGAAATTATTAAGGAAGCTACTGGCGGGAAGAGTACTTCCTTGCCACAAACTAAAACCAGGAAACCTGTCCAGGGCAGGAACCAGTCGAGGTTTCGTTCCTTTCGTTCCTCTAACTGGTCGTCCTCTAAGCCCTCAGCCTCGTCCACTAACTCAGCCAAGGATCGTAAACCCAACTGGCGCGCGAAGCCGCGTCCTCAGAAGAACGGAGGAGCCGCTGCCACTAAGGCAGCCTCCTCTTGACTATCTGGCTGCGCCAGCAACGTCCTTGGTCGGTGGCAGGCTCTCCCTCTTTGGCGACGTGTGGTTTCAGCACGTCTCCGATCAGTGGGTGCGGGATATCATCTCCCACGGCTACAGGATAGAATTTTCTTCCAGCCCGCCAAACAGATTTTTTCTGTCCATTCCCCCCTGCTCCAAAGCCGCCGCCTTCTCACAGGCCGTGGCATCCTTGCAGGCCAACGGTGTAATTGTTCCGGTTCCCGCCCGGGAACGGTTCAGAGGTTTCTACTCAAACCTCTTCCTAGTCCCCAAGAAGGACGGTTCCTTCCGGCCCATCCTGGATCTCAAGCTTCTCAACAAGCATGTTCAGGTGCGGCGCTTTCGCATGGAATCTCTGAGATCAGTCATTGCCTCAATGACCCAAGGAGATTTTCTAGCATCCATCGACATCAGAGATGCCTATCTGCATGTGCCTATTGCGGTTTCACACCAACGTTGGCTACGCTTTGCAGTCGGAGAGGAACATTTCCAATTCGTGGCTCTCCCCTTCGGGTTAGCCACGGCCCCTCGTGTTTTCACCAAGGTCATGGCAGCAGTGGTTGCGGTCCTGCATCTCCAGGGGTTGGCAGTAATCCCCTACCTGGACGACCTTCTAGTCAAGGCCTCATGCAGTGCAGACTGCCAGCGGAGCGTCTCGCTCACTCTCGACACGCTTGTTCAATTCGGGTGGCTTGTCAATCTGCCCAAGTCCACTTTGACCCCGACCCAGGAACTTACGTACCTAGGGATGCAATTCGAGACTCTGCCGGCACTTGTGAAGCTGCCCTTAGTCAAACAGCAGTCCCTTCATCTGGCGGTGCGCTCTCTGTTGAAGCCCCGCCGTCATTCCATCAGGCACCTCATGCAGGTGCTGGGTCAGATGGTGGCGTCAATGGAAGCGGTTCCCTTTGCCCAGTTCCATCTGCGTCCCCTGCAGCTGGACATTCTCCGCTGTTGGGACAAGCGGACCTCTTCCTTGCACAGGCTAGTGGCTCTGTCGCCGCAGACCAGGAGCTCTCTTCAGTGGTGGCTTCGGCCCCTCTCTCTGTCACAGGGACGCTCCTTCCTGACTCCGTCCTGGGTGATCCTCACCACGGATGCCAGCCTCTCCGGCTGGGGAGCAGTATTTCTCCACCACCGAGCACAGGGCACTTGGACTCCGTCCGAATCAGCCCTCTCGATCAATGTGCTGGAAATCAGGGCTGTTCTTCTAGCTCTCGTAGCCTTTCACCACCTGTTGGCGGGCAAGCACATTCGAGTCCAGTCGGACAACGCGACAGCGGTTGCCTACATCAATCACCAGGGCGGGACTCGCAGCCGCCTGGCGATGTTGGAGGTTCAACGAATCCTTCAGTGGACGGAGGACTCCAAGTCCACCATATCCGCAGTCCACATCCCAGGCGTAGAAAACTGGGAGGCCGATTATCTCAGCCGTCAAACCGTGGACAGCGGCGAGTGGGCCCTGCATCCGGCAGTGTTCAGGTCAATCTGCCGCAAGTGGGGCACTCCGGAAGTGGATCTAATGGCATCCCGGCACAACAACAAGGTTCCGGTTTACGTGGCTCGCTCCCACGATCCTCAGGCCTTCGCAGCGGACGCGCTGGTTCAAGATTGGTCCCAGTTCCGTCTGGCCTATGTGTTTCCTCCTCTAGCGCTCTTGCCCAGGGTTCTGCGCAAGATCAGAATGGAGGGCCGTCGGGTCATAATCATTGCTCCAGACTGGCCCAGGCGAGCTTGGTACCCAGACCTGCTCCGTCTGTCCGTAGAAATGCCGTGGCATCTCCCGGACCGCCCAGACCTTCTCTCTCAAGGTCCGTTTTTCCGCCAGAATTCTGCGGCTCTCAGATTGACGGCGTGGCTCTTGAGTCCTGGATCCTGACGGCTGCAGGCATTCCTTCTGAGGTCATCTCCACTATGACTCAGGCTCGGAAGTCTTCCTCGGCCAAGATTTACCACAGGACTTGGAAGATTTTCCTGTCCTGGTGTCGCTTTTCCGGCCATGCTCCTTGGCCGTTCTCCTTGCCGACCATCCTGTCCTTTCTACAGTCCGGTCTGCAGCTAGGACTGTCCCTCAATTCCCTCAAGGGACAGGTGTCGGCTCTGTCGGTATTATTCCAGCGGCGTATCGCCCGACTGGCTCAGGTGCGCACCTTCATGCAGGGCGCATCTCACCTCATTCCTCCTTACCGGCGGCCTTTGGATCCCTGGGATCTTAATCTGGTCCTCACGGCCTTACAGAAACCCCCCTTTGAGCCTCTTAGGGAGGTTCCTTTGTTTAGACTTTCACAGAAAGTGGTTTTTCTAGTAGCCATAACTTCTCTCAGGAGAGTCTCTGATTTGGCTGCGCTCTCTTCGGAGTCACCTTTTTTAGTGTTTCACCAAGACAAGGTGGTTCTCCGTCCGACTCCGGATTTTCTCCCTAAGGTGGTGTCTTCTTTCCACCTTAACCAGGACATTTAGTTGCCTTCCCTTTGTCCGGCCCCTGTGCATCGCTTTGAGAAGGCGTTGCATACCTTGGATTTGGTGCGGGCGCTCCGAATCTATGTGTCACGCACCGCCGCTTTTAGGTGGTGCACCTCACTTTTTGTGCTAACCACGGGTCAGCGCAAGGGTCTCTCGGCTTCTAAACCGACCCTAGCTCATTGGATTAGGTCGGCCATCTCCGATGCCTACCAGTGTTCTCAGGTGCCCCCACCGCCAGGGATTAAGGCGCACTCGACCAGAGCTGTCGGTGCCTCCTGGGCTTTCAGGCACCAGGCTACGGCTCAGCAGGTTTGTCAGGCTGCCACTTGGTCTAGTCTGCACACCTTTTCGAAGCACTACCAAGTGCATGCTCATGCTTCGGCAGATGCGAGTTTGGGCAGACGCATCCTTCAGGCGGCTGTCGCCCATTTGTGAAGTTAGGTTTTGCCTACTTCTCAGTTTGGTTTATTTCCCACCCATGGACTGCTTTGAGACGTCCCATGGTCTGGGTCTCCCATAAGGAACGATGAAGAAAAAGAGAATTTTGTTTACTTACCGTAAATTCTTTTTCTTATAGTTCCGACATGGGAGACCCAGCACCCTCCCTGTTGCCTGTTGGCAGTTCTTGTTCCGTGTGTTTCACCGGCTGTTGTAGACAGAGGTTCCGGTTTTTCCGAGTTTTACTCTATCTCTACTTATGGGTGGATGTCCTCCTTCAGCTTTTGCACTGAACTGGTTAGATTGTCATCCAGGGGGTGTATATAGCCCGGAGGGAGGAGCTACACGTTTGAGTGTAGTACTTTGTGTGTCCTCCGGAGGCAGAAGCTATACACCCATGGTCTGGGTCTCCCATGTCGGAACTATAAGAAAAAGAATTTACGGTAAGTAAACAAAATTCTCTTTTTCTTTGTCGCTCTATTGGGAGACCCAGACAATTGGGTGTATAGCTACTGCCTCCGGAGGCCACACAAAGTATTACACTTAAAAGTGTAAGGCCCCTCCCCTACTGCCTATACACCCCCCGTGGGATCACGGGCTCCTCAGTTTTCATGCTTTGTGCGAAGGAGGCTAACATCCACGCATAGCTCCACTGTTTAGTCAGCAGCAGCTGCTGACTTTGTCGGATGGAAGAAAAGAGGGCCCATACTAGGGCCCCCAGCATGCTCCCTTCTCACCCCACTTTTGTTGGCGGTGTTTGTTAAGGTTGAGGTACCCATTGCGGGTACGGAGGCTGGAGCCGACATGCTGCTTTCCTTCCCCATCCCCTTAGGGCTCTGGGTGAAGTGGGATCCTATCGGTCTCCAAGTACAGGAGACCGTGCTCCGTCCACAACCCCTGGGAATCTGCTGGACATGGAGCTGAGTATCGTCAGGGACAGGGCCCTGCTACATTAAGGTACTCTGGGTCCCCGTACAGATCGCGCACACACACCAGCATTGCTGGGTGTGTTAGTGCGCCGGGGACAGCAGCGCGGCGCGCTGGTGCTTTACTCACTGCAGCTTTGCTGAGTGAGTTTCTGTGTTAGGAACTGCCGCGCCGGCCGCGGCTGGCGGTTTTTTACACTGCGGCGCGGCTGGGACGTGTGGTGCGCCGGGGACTTCCGCGCTGGCCGTGCTTATACGACGGCCGCGCTTATAAATCGAGTCCCCGGCTTTTGCGGCCTAGTTCCGTTTCGTTCCCGCCCCCAGGCCTGCCAGTCAGGGGAAGGGCGGGACGCTGGTCAGAACGTCAGCGCCGAGGGCTGGAGTCTGCTTAGCATACTCCAACCCCCCTCACTAGGCACAGTGGGACGCTAGTTTCCCGCACTTTGTCTGGGGCACGCCCACGGCCCGCCCCTCTTCACAGGACGCCGGCAGCCATTCCTGTTTGCAGTCTGAGTGGAGAAGGGACACGAGCTCTGGGAGACCCAGGCACGGGATTCTGGCGGTCACACACCCGCTTTTCAGCGGGCGGTAAGCAGCCCTCGAGGGCTCACCCCACTAGTGCCGCAGTGTTCATTTGTACTTTATGCTTGTATGATACATTGCATTGTACGGTCGCTATTCTTGGCTATATACCCTCCTAGATTGCTAGACAACAGCATGTCGTCCGCAAAAAGCAAAGGGGCCAAGACACAGGCTTTCTATGCTACTTGTACCGCATGTAAGGCTGTTCTACCGGCAGGTGCCACTGACCCCCATTGTGTGCAATGTTCGGCCCCTGTAGCACTTGCTCTGCCGGGGCCTCTGCTAGAGGTGGCCCAAGGAGAACCACCTGTGAACACTGTCCAGGTGACAGGGACGGAGTTTGCAGTTTTTGCTGATAGACTGTCGGTGACTATGTCTAAAATCCTTGAGACTTTGCAGTCCAGACCGGTAACTCAGACCATGGGCACTGTTGATTCAATGCTCCCTGGTTCCCCTCTTTTGGAACACATCCGTGCTCCGGGGGGGTCCCATGCATCCCGGGGTGATGGCTCTGACACGGACGACAGTCCCAGACAGCCTAAGCGAGCTCGCTATGAGCGACCCTCGACTTCATCACACTGGTCAGGGTCCCAGCAGGAAGGCTCTCTGTTTGATGAGACAGAGGTTGCTGATCAGGATTCTGATCCTGAGACCGCTCTCAATCTGGATACACCTGATGGGGACGCAATGGTGAACGATCTCATAGCGTCCATCAATAAAATGTTGGATATTTCTCCCACAGCTCCTCCAGTGGAGGAGTCAGCTTCACAGCAGGAGAAATTCCATTTCAGGTATCCTAAGCGTAAATTGAGTACTTTTCTGGACCACTCTGACTTTAGAGAGTCAGTCCAGAAACACCACGCTTATCCAGATAAGCGTTTCTCCAAACGTCTTAAGGATACACGTTATCCCTTTCCCCCTGACGTGGTCAAAGGCTGGACCCAGTGTCCAAAGGTGGATCCCCCAATCTCCAGGCTTGCGGCTAGATCCATAGTTGCAGTGGAAGATGGGGCTTCACTTAAAGACGCCACTGACAGACAGATGGAGCTCTGGTTGAAATCCATCTATGAAGCTATCGGCGCGTCGTTTGCTCCAGCATTCGCAGCCGTATGGGCACTCCAAGCTATTTCAGCTGGTTTGGCGCAGATTGACACTGTCACACGTACATCTGTTCCGCAAGTAGCGTCCTTAACCTCTCAAATGTCTGCATTTGCGTCTTACGCTATTAATGCTGTCCTGGACTCTACAAGCCGTACGGCAGTGGCGTCCGCCAACTCCGTGGTTTTACGCAGAGCATTGTGGTTAAGGGAATGGAAGGCAGATTCTGCTTCCAAGAAGTGCTTAACCAGTTTGCCATTTTCTGGTGACAGACTGTTTGGTGAGAGATTGGATGAAATCATTAAACAGTCCAAGGGTAAGGATTCATCCTTACCTCAGCCCAGACCAAATAAACCCCAACAGAGGAAGGGACAGTCGAGGTTTCGGTCCTTTCGAGGCTCGGGCAGGTCCCAATTCTCCTCGTCCAAAAGGACTCAAAAGGATGAGAGGAGCTCAGATTCTTGGCGGGCCCAGTCACGCCCAAAGAAAGCAGCCGGAGGAACCGCTACCAAAGCGGCTTCCTCATGACTTTCGGCCTCCTCTCTCCGCATCCTCGGTCGGTGGCAGGCTCTCCCGCTTTGGCGACATTTGGCTGCCACATGTCAAGGACCGTTGGGTGAGAGACATTCTGTCTCACGGGTACAGGATAGAGTTCAGTTCTCGTCCTCCAACTCGATTCTTCAGAACTTCTCCGCCTCCCGGCTGAGCCAATGCTCTTCTGCAGGCGGTGTGCTCTTTAAAGGCAGAAGGAGTGGTGATCCCTGTTCCTCTTCAGGAGCAAGGTCACGGTTTTTACTCCAATTTGTTTGTGGTGCCAAAAAAGGACGGGTCTTTCCGTCCTGTTCTGGACCTAAAACTGCTCAACAAGCATGTGAAAACCAGGCGGTTCCGGATGGAATCCCTCCGCTCCGTCATCGCCTCAATGTCTCAAGGAGATTTCCTAGCATCAATAGACATCAAGGATGCTTATCTCCACGTGCCGATTGCTCCAGAACACCAGCGTTTTCTACGCTTCGTTATAGGAGACGAACACCTTCAGTTCGTAGCCCTGCCTTTCGGTCTGGCGACAGCCCCAAGGGTCTTCACCAAGGTCATGGCAGCAGTAGTAGCAGTCCTGCACTCTCAGGGTCACTCTGTGATCCCTTACTTGGACGATCTACTTGTCAAGGCACCCTCTCAAGAGGCATGCCAACACAGCCTGAACGTTGCGCTGGAGACTCTCCAGAGTTTCGGGTGGATCATCAACTTTTCAAAGTCAAATCTGACCCCAACCCAATCGATAACATACCTTGGCATGGAGTTTCATACTCTATCAGCGATAGTGATGCTTCCGCTGGACAAACAGCGTTCACTACAGACAGGGGTGCAATCTCTCCTTCAGGGCCAGTCGCATCCCTTGAGACGCCTCATGCACTTCTTGGGGAAGATGGTAGCAGCAATGGAGGCAGTCCCTTTCACGCAGTTTCATCTGCGTCCATTACAATGGGACATTCTCCGCCAATGGGACGGGAAGTCGAAGTCCCTAGACAGGAACGTCTCCCTTTCTCAGGCGGCCAAGGATTCTCTTCAGTGGTGGCTTCTTCCCACCTCATTGTCAATAGGAAAGTCTTTCCTACCCCCATCCTGGGCGGTGGTCACAACGGACGCGAGTCTATCAGGGTGGGGAGCAGTTTTTCTCCACCACAGGGCTCAAGGTACGTGGACTCAGCAAGAGTCCACCCTTCAGATCAATGTTCTGGAAATCAGAGCAGTGTATCTTGCCCTACAAGCCTTCCAGCAGTGGCTAGAAGGCAAGCAGATCCGAATTCAGTCGGACAACTCCACAGCGGTGGCATACATCAACCACCAAGGAGGGACACGCAGTCGGCAAGCCTTCCAGGAAGTCCGGCGGATTCTGACGTGGGTGGAAGACACGGCATCCACCATATCCGCAGTTCACATCCCGGGCGTAGAAAACTGGGAAGCAGACTTCCTCAGTCGCCAGGGTATGGACGCAGGGGAATGGTCTCTTCACCCGGACGTGTTTCAGGAAATTTGTCGCCGCTGGGGGAGGCCGGACGTCGACCTAATGGCGTCCCGGCACAACAACAAGGTCCCGGCCTTCATGGCACGGTCTCACGATCTCAGAGCTCTGGCGGCGGACGCCTTAGTTCAAGATTGGTCGCAGTTCCGGCTGCCTTATGTGTTCCCACCTCTGGCGCTGTTGCCCAGAGTGCTACGCAAGATCAGGTCCGACTGCCGCCGCGCCATCCTCGTCGCTCCAGACTGGCCAAGGAGGTCGTGGTACCCGGATCTGTGGCATCTCACGGTAGGACAACCGTGGGCAATACCAGACCGGCCAGACTTGCTGTCTCAAGGGCCGTTTTTCCATCAGAATTCTGCGGCCCTGAGCCTGACTGTGTGGCCATTGAGTCCTGGATCCTAGCGTCTTCAGGATTATCTCAAGAGGTCATTGCCACCATGAGACAGGCTAGGAAACTATCCTCTGCCAAGATCTACCACAGGACGTGGAAGATATTCTTAACTTGGTGCTCTGCTCAGGAAGTTTCCCCCTGGCCATTTGCTTTGCCTACGTTTCTTTCCTTCCTGCAATCCGGGTTGGAAAAAGGTCTGTCGCTCGGCTCCCTTAAAGGACAAGTCTCTGCGCTATCTGTATTTTTTCAGAAGCGCCTAGCACGACTTCCTCAGGTACGCACGTTCCTGCAAGGGGTTTGTCATATCGTCCCTCCTTACAAGCCCTGGGATCTGGGATCTGAACAGGGTTCTAATTGCTCTCCAGAAGCCGCCTTTCGAGCCTTTGAGGGATGTTTCCCTGTCTCGCCTTTCACAGAAAGTGGCCTTTCTAGTAGCGGTCACGTCTCTTCGGAGAGTGTCCGAGCTAGCAGCGCTGTCATGCAAATCTCCCTTCCTGGTGTTTCACCAGGACAAGGTGGTTCTGCGCCCGATTCCGGAGTTTCTCCCTAAGGTGGTATCCCCCTTTCATCTCAATCAGGATATCTCCTTACCTTCTTTGTGTCCTCGTCCAGTTCATCAATGTGAAAAGGATTTGCATTTGTTGGATCTGGTGAGAGCACTCAGAATCTACATTTCTCGTACGGCGCCCCTGCGCCGCTCGGATGCACTCTTTGTCCTTGTCGCCGGCCAGCGTAAAGGGTCGCAGGCTTCCAAATCCACCCTGGCTCGGTGGATCAAGGAACCAATTCTTGAAGGCTACCGTTCTGCGGGGCTTCCGGTTCCCTCAGGGCTGAAGGCCCATTCTACCAGAGCCGTGGGTGCGTCCTGGGCATTACGGCACCAGGCTACGGCTCAGCAAGTGTGCCAGGCGGCTACCTGGTCGAGTCTGCACACTTTTACCAAGCATTATCAGGTGCATACCTATGCTTCGGCGGACGCCAGCCTAGGTAGACAAGTCCTTCAGGCGGCGATTGCTCACCTGTAGAAAAGGGCCGTTTTTATGGCCCTATCACGAGGTATTATTTTACCCACCCAGGGATTGCTTTTGGACATCCCAATTGTCTGGGTCTCCCAATAGAGCGACAAAGAAGAAGGGAATTTTGTTTACTTACCGTAAATTCCTTTTCTTCTAGCTCTAATTGGGAGACCCAGCACCCGCCCCTGTTTTTTTGTATACACATGTTGTTCATGTTGAATGGTTTCAGTTCTCCGATATTCCTTCGGATTGAATTTGCTTAAACCAGTTTATTGGCTTTCCTCCTTCTTGCTTTTGCACTAAAACTGAGGAGCCCGTGATCCCACGGGGGGTGTATAGGCAGTAGGGGAGGGGCCTTACACTTTTAAGTGTAATACTTTGTGTGGCCTCCGGAGGCAGTAGCTATACACCCAATTGTCTGGGTCTCCCAATTAGAGCTAGAAGAAAAGGAATTTACGGTAAGTAAACAAAATTCCCTTCTTTGTCAATATAGTGTGTAATAGGTTCTGCTTCTTCCAATGGTGAGAATTGGAGTTTGCTCCTTTGCTGATGTGTAACTATGTGCGTGAGATTTCTAATCAATCGGTTTTGGTATAAATTTCAGCAAACCCCAAAAAGAAGACGGTCAAAATGAGAAATCGGGAGACAGTCCATCCCTGTCAGAAGCCAAGGTAAGCACTAAATATAGCTGTCATTTCGGTAGCTTTATTATTATAAGGCTCTGTCTGTGGTGTAACCCTTACCTCTGGAGTTATGGTATTTGTTACTGCAAAAGCTACAGATACCTGAACTCAGACGGGTTCTTGGGTAATCTGAAAATACCAAGTTTTTACCCAATCTTCAACTCTTTCAGAAATAGAAAGTAAAGGAGGATCTGTGCCGCCCCCATGCCAGAAGCCAAGCTGCTCGGATCAGGATCCGCGGTGGCTCGAGGGGTCTCCGGACCCGGGGTCGTGCGGCCACTCAAATGAAGGGGGTATTTACATGGGATTGTGTTAGAGTTCGTGACGCCACCCGTGGTATGTAGTAATTTGGAGTACCACCACTGCAGTTGGGAGTACCCGGGGGTGATGGAATGGGGCAGCCAGGTGTTAGAACCCTCCATGGGTAGGGGGATGCCCCGGGACTCGGTAATGGCGAGGGGGGAGTGTCGTTGGGTGCGAAGGGGGTCACTTGCGTACTCAGTCCATTAAGCTGACACCAACAACTGGATAAACCAAAGTTCTGGATACCGTTGCCGCTGAGGGGAGCTAGTTCGGGTCCCGTCCCCAATGGTGCTGCCTGGCGATCCGTGACCTGCCTCCTGGCACTAAGTTTACTTCTCTGTTGGTCCCGGTAGTATGGAACTTGCCAGCTCCCGCTCCCCACTGTGGCTAAGTGTGGGAGCTTGCTCTCAGGGTTCACGCTTGGGATTTTCTGTTTTAGTGGAAAGTGCTATCCCACTCGTTGCGCTAGTACCCCGATTTTGGAGCGGGTGGAGAGCGGATCTTGAAGGCTCCATTCTCGTCGGGTAAATTGCCAAGTTGCCTGAAGCTACTCCCTGACCTAGGGTCCATGTACCCCGTCTTGTCCTGGTCCCAGCCCGGTGATGGTGCAAGGCCGCCGGCTATCCTCCTCGACAGTTCCGTGCCCCTTGCCATGATCCCCTAGCCCAGACCACCGTCTGCTACCTAGATAGTTTCCTAGGAGCCCGGCTCCTGACCTCCTCTCTCCTTCACTTCCAACACACCTCTCTCCACTCCTGACACTCCTGTCCTCCTCTAACCAACCCCCCAAGTGGGCGACCCTATTCCACTCCGGCAGTCCACTGGTGTGTCTGGTGGTTGTGGTGCAGAGTGTACGTAGGATTTAATTAGCTGATGTAGGCAACACCATGTAGTTGGGGACCCATAACCAAGAAGGAGGTGGATATTGCACAGGAGGGCAGATAGTGCAATACCCTGTGACGACATGATAGTCCAGGGGCGTCACGGATCCAACATTTTTCCAAAAAGACGTGTTTACTAGAATTTCTGTTTTGGATCTCCCAACTTTCCCTTTTAGGCTGGTGACTACTGCGATCCTCGCATGACACTCGGCTCACGCTGGCAGCACAGCGGGAGTCGAGTGTCACTGCGACTGAGGTCTGATCTTGCGATCGGACCAACAGCTGCGGGGGCGGGCCAACTCTGAGGAGGGGCGGGCCAGCACTGAAGAGGGTAGGGCCGACGCTGAAGAGGAGAGGGAGGGATTTATCTCCCTCTCTCCTCCTTTGCCGGCTATTCCCATTCTCGCTCTGCACCAATGTCCTGCGAGTGCAGTGTGATGTTTCTCTTGCTCCATAGACTTGAATGGGTGTGAGAGAAACAGACTTGCATTGCACCCACAGCATGCTGCAACTATTTTCTCCGTCCGATTAGGGCTGAGAAAATAATCGCTCATGGGTGCTGGCACATAGGTTAATATTGGTCCGAGTGGAATGCTATGTTTTATCGCATTCCACTCGCTCCGATTTTCATGCCGTGTGTCTTAGGCCTTAAGGCTGCTTTACACACAACGATATCGCTAGCGATCTCGTTAGCGATGTGACACGCCAGATCACAGATACGATTTGTCGAGATCACACATAGGTCGTTTTTTGTAACGCCGATCACATGTGCGATCTAGGCAAATCGTATCTGCGATCTGGCGTGTCACATCGCTAACGAGATCGCTAGCGATATCGTTGTGTGTAAAGCAGCCTTTAGTCATATAATTTGTAACATCACCGGACCACACAGCAGGTTCTTCACCTCTTATCTCTCTGTTCCAGTATAATACATCTCTCCAAGAACATTCCCATGTACCTGTACTGTTATTATGTACATATTCTCCTTGCAATTTGTAGTATGGACCGTCTGCAGGTGCAATTCGTAGAAATGGCAGCTTTTGTCCTTTAGGTCATGGACTGATTTGGACACAAATGAGACATTATTGAACAACACTTTACACAGTCTCTACCATTCTTTCCCAGTAAAATGTCTGGTAAAACCTCATTATACACATCTCAGCTGATGCAGAACCTCATTATACACAAACCTCACCTGATGAAGAACCTCATTATACACACCTCAGCTGCTGTATGATCTCATAATTCACCTCAGCTGCTAATGTTGCATTATACTGATAGAATGGCTTTCATACCTACACTATACCATTGCATGTGATGTGCAGACAGCAGTGATGCTATGTAACGTATGAGTAGAGATGAGCGGACCCAAACCTTAAAGTTTGGTATTGGTATGGAACATAGAATATACAAAAAAAACAATCAGTGTTTAAGTCGAGTGCTGTGCGTATGCTGAGCACCCAGTAAAACATTTCTGTGCTGAGGTACACTCAGTGCTCGGGTACGCTCAGAGCTCAGGTACTCTTAGTGCTCGGGTACGGTCGGTGCCCAGTCCTTTCTGAGCTGCTTGCAGTGTGTGAACGCCTTGTACTGGGGGTAACGACTTGCAGTGTGTGAACGCCTTGTACTGGGGGTAACGACCATGTGATCAGATGTAGTGCGGACCAAAAAAAACCTCCACCTACTCGCCCGAGGAAGTGATTTGTGTATGGTTGGCTGCATGTGGGCGGAGACTCAAATTACCAATCAGTGTATTTCAAATGAGGTTCAGGTGAAGTTTGGGTCCAGAACAGAACTTTTTCTAAAGTCCGGCTGATCCCGCCGAACCAAACTTTCATAGGTCTATAATCCATATGCTCTCTAGCAAACTACAGACGGACCCGGACATGAACTGGCTTAACCAGGGGGACATGTCTGGCAATGCAGGATCGGAGTCCCTGGTGGCGCAGTGTGTTACTGATGGTAGACTTTGTTTTGGGGGTCCCAGCTCTATGCAGGTCATTCACTAGGTCCTTCGTGTGGTTTTGGAATCACTGTTCTTGTGATCATTTTGACCCCACAGGGTGAGATCTTGCATGGAGCCCCAGATCGAAGGAGATTATCAGTGGTCTTGTATGTCTTCCATTTTCATATGATTTCTCCCACAGTTGGTTTCATCACACCAAGCTGCTTGCCTAGTGCAGATTGTCTTCCCAGCCTGGTGAAGGGCTACAATTTTTTTTTCTGGTGTCCTTCGACAGTTCTTTGGTCTTCACCTTATTGGAGTTTGGAGTGTGACTGTTTGCCGTTGTGGACAGGTATCTTTTGTACTGATAACTTCAAACAGGTGCTATTACTACAGGTAATGATTGGAGGACAGAGGAGCCTCTTAAGGCTGGGGCCACACTGGGCACTACTGCGATGCTCGCATGAGACTCTGCTCGCGCTGGCAGCACAGCAGCAGCCGAGTGTCATACGAGTGTGCCTGCATCTGAGGTCCGATCATGTGATAAGACCTCAGCTGCAGGAGGCGGGCTGGCACGGAGGAGGGGAGGGAGGGATTTCTCTCCCTCTCTCTCCTCCGTAGTCGGCTATTGCCATTCTCGCACTGCACTGGCAGTACACCGGTGTACCGCGAGTGCAGTGCGATTTTTCTCTCTCCCCATTCACCTGAATGGGTGCGAGAGAAAGAGTCTCAGCTTACAATCGCAGCATGCTGAGATTGTTTCCTCGGTCCGATTAGGGCTGAGAAAATAATCGCCCATGTGTGCTGACACACAGGCTAGAATTGGTCCGAGGGGAATGCGAATTTTATCGCACTCCACTCGCACCGATTTTCTCGCCGTGTGGCTTAGGCATAAAGAAGAAGTTACAGGTCTGTGAGAGCCAGAAATCTTGCATGTTTTTAGATGACTAAATACTTATTTTCCACCATAATTTACAAACAAAATCTTATCAAAACAGACAAGGTGATTTTCTGGATGTTTTCTCATTTTGTCTCATAGTTGTGGTCTACCTATGATGTCAATTACAGGCCTCTCTCATCTTTTTAAGTGGGAGAACCTGCACAATTGGTAATTAAATACTTTTTTTCCCCACTGTAGATACTATGTAAAGAGATAGATACTGTATAACGAGATAGACAGACATTTAGATAGATCATTATTATATATAGGGTTAGATAAATGGATAGCTAGATAAATAAATAATAGAAGGAGGATGAATAGATAGTTACAGGTCTAAGCATTTCAAGCAGATAGAGCTTCAAATAATGGCATGATTAAGAGCAGTCTAACAGCCCACATCTAGCCCACCCGTAGCGAGCACAAACACCGAGCAGCGCCGGCTGCCCCTGCACAGAGCAGCGCCCACAGCCCCAGCACTAGGCTGCAGTGAACATCTGGGCCTCCCCACCTCCTGTGACCCTGCTCCACCACTGCTGCCACCCCACCTCCCCGGTAAGACACCACCGGATTATTAAACAAACCCCATATATTTTCATCTTTATATTTGGGGTGCGTCTTATAAAATGAAAAATACGGTAGATAGAGGGAGAGCTAAATAGATGCTATAGAACGAGATAGACAGACAGATAGATAGAATAAAGGAGGATAGATAGAGATGGATAGATAAATAGATGGATAGATAGAGGGATACATAGATAGAAAAAAGGAGCATAGATGGATAGAAGAAAGGAGGATAGATAGCTAGTATATAAAGGGATAGATAGATTGAATAAAGGAGGATAGAGATATATAGATAGACAGATAATAGATGGATAGATAGATAAAGGGATAGAGGGTTAGATTATAGAAGAAAGGAGGATATATAGATAGATAATAGATAGTATATAAAGGGATAGATAGATAGATTGATAAATAGATGGAGGATAGATAGAGAGATGATAGATAGAGGGATACATAGATAGAAGAAAGGAGGATACATGTATAGAAAAAAGGAGGATTGATAGATAATCTAATAAATAAAGCTGAGTGTGTGTGTGTGTGTGTGTGTGTGTGTGTGTGTGTGTGTGTGTATGTCCGGGATTGGCATCTGCACCATCGCAGCTACAGCCACAACATTTTGCACACTCACACTTCTAGACCCGAGAGCGTAATAGGCTATGTTTTGAGGGGAAATTTTAACCCCGCGCTTTACAGTTATTCACCAAAAAACCTGCCTCCATTAAAGCGAATGGAGCTGGGAGCCACAGTGCAGCCAGAACTTCAGAAGAATGCGCAGCCACGCTCTTATATGGAATGTTGGCATGTCACAATGCAGCCAGGGAAAGAGGCAGACACAGACAGGGAAAGAGGTAGACACAGACAGGGTAAGAAACAGACAGAGACAGACACAAAGAGACAGACTGACAGGGAAAGAGACAGACACAGACAAAGAGACAGAAAGACACAGGGAAACAGACAGGGAAAGAAAGGGAAAGAGAGACAGGGTAAGAGACAGACAAAGAGACAGACACAGGGAAAGAGACAGAGGGAGAGAGGGAAAGAAACAGACAGGGAAAGAGACAGACAGGGAAAGTGACAGAGATAGATAGACAGACAGGGAAAGAGATTGAGACAGACAGGGAAAGAGACAGACAAAGAGATAGAGAGAGAGACAGAGAGATATATACAGAGGGGGAGACAGACAGAGAATGGGAGAGAAACAGAGAGACAGTTACTATCCCGGGCGTTAATATATTCTATTTATACATTCTGTCCCGGGAATGTTAATACATTCTATTTTGTTAACAACAGTTATTAACCCGGGCGAAGCCGGGTAGTACAGCTAGTAGTATATAAAGGGATAGATAGATGGATAAATAGATGGAGGATAGATAGACAGAGAGATGATAGAATAAAGGAAGATAGAGAGATGGCTAGATAGAGGGATACATAGAAGAAAGGGGGATAGATGGATAGAAGAAAGGAGGATAGATGGATAGAAGAAAGGAGGATAGATAGCTAGTATATAAAGGGATAGATAGATAGATAGATATTGCACACTATACAGGACACACACACATCCTGTACATAACATGACACATACAGACAGCACATAATACATTACACATATGACACCGCACGTTATGCTCCTCTATGTAGCTGTTTTCTTTTTCCAAAGGAAAGGAGGCACCACTCCCCCATCTCTCTGGTAAAGATGGGAACAGACAGGACACAGAGCCCACAGGAGGGGAGGGCATCCCCTGCTGGAACCTGTGCACAGCAGGAGCAACAAATGAAACTCAGTTGCTGCTCCCTTTGGCACCCCCTTTGTATTCTGCCTGCCGGCACCCTGTGCGATCGCACCAGTTGCACATAGCTAAAGCCGGCCATGATGGTAGTGACGAATCATGTGCTGACCCCTGTCGCTTTCATGATGTATTTCCTGTCAGAGCCGACAGCGCTGGCACTCACAGGAAAGAACCATTTCTGCTAATCAGAGCTGTTTAGCTCTAATCATCAGAAATACAGAAGCAATCAGACACTGCAGTGATAAAGTCCTCTAGAGGGACTAGTAAAACAAAGAAAAAATGTATAAAAAAATGTTTTGAACAATATGAAAAAATAAACCCTAAAAATTTGTCACCCCCCCCATTCGCCCCATTGAATATATGAAAATAGAAGTTAAAAAATATACCCATATTTGGTATTGCTGCATTCAGAAAGGCCCAATCTATCAAAATATACCGTATTTTTCGGACTATAAGACGAACCGGACCATTAGACGCACCCTGGCTTTAGAGCAGGAAAATAGGAAAATAAAATTTTAAGCGAAAAATGGAGTCATGACACACTGTTATGGGTCGAGGATCTGCTGCTGACACTATTATGGGGGTAATGTCCCCAAATTCTCTACTAAGGTACCCCATCCTGGTAATGATCCTCATGCCTTGTATATACAGTATCCTGCTATATATCCCATCCTGGCATATGGTCCCCTCCTGCTATATACGGTAACCCATCCTGGCAAATACCCCCAACCTGCTATATACCCCCATCCTGCTCATATACCCCAATCCTGCTCATATACCCCCATCCTTCTCATATACCCCCATCCATCCTGCTATACACCCCCATCCTGTGGCACATAAAAAAAAAACGTTTATACTCACCTCACTCCCTGCAGCATCGCTCTTCCTCCGTCTGTGTCAGCGGCAGCGCCGCAGAGAGGAGCCGTCCTCGTTCCCTTGCAGCATCGCAATGTCCTCCTGGCTGCCGGCGGCCGCTGAGTGGAGCCGTCCCCGTTCCCCTGCAGCATCACGATGTCCTCCTGTCTGTGCCGGCGGCTGCGTGTGAACACGTGCGCACAACGATGACGTCATCGCTGTACGCACCGCTAGTCTCCACTCAGCGGCCGCCACCGTCAGCCAGGAGGAGATTGCGATGCTGCAGGGGAACGGTGATAGGTGAATATACTAATTCACTGCACCCCACGCTGATGATAATGTGCGGGGGGCAGTGAATACAGCCGCACATGATCACTCCAGGCTGTAGTTGCCAGGGTGATCATGCGGGCGGCTGTTTATCCCCCGCCCATCATCCCGCCCACCTGTCAGCGCCGACTTCAGCGCTGAAAGATGGGCGGGAGGATGGGCGTGCATATTAAATTAGCAGTTCCACGTGGTCACGGCAGGCGCTGCTGCAGCCTGCTCGTGCCCCCGATGACCCGCTCCACCGCAGCACCCTCATTCCCCGCAGCCCTACATTCAGACTATAAGACGCACCCCCCCACTTTCCCCCAACATTTGGGGGGAAAAAAGTGCGTCTTATAGTCCGAAAAATACGGTAAATTAATCTGATTAGTATATGATGTGGTGAGAAAAAAAATGTCAAACACCAAAATTAAGTTTTTTGGTTGCGGAAAAAGTTTTTAAAAATGCAATAATTGGCACTTAAAACGTGGTATGTGTACAAAAATGGTATGATGAAAAACGCCAGCTCAAAACATAAAAAATAATCAGTCACAGAGCCCCAAATCACGAAAAATAAGAAGAATATGGGTCTCAGAAAAATGGTGCCAAAAGTGCGTTTTTTTGTTTGTTTTTTTGTCAAACTTCTGAATTTTTTGAATTTCTTAGATAAAGGTAAAAGTATAAATGTTTTGGTATCAACGAACGCATACTGGCCTGAGGCATCATATGGACACATCAGTGTTACCATAGAGTGAACACGGTGACTAAAAGACCCCAAAACCAATCGTGCAATTACACTGTTTTTGCAATTTCACCACACTTGGAATTTTTTTTCCAATTTTCCAGTACACTATATGGTAAAACTAATGATTTCTTTCAAAAGTACAACTCTCAAACGTACAACCCTCAAAAAGCAACCCCGCATATGACAAGATTGACAGCTCAAAAAAAAAAAAAAAAATTATGGCTCACTGAAAAAGAGGAGGAAAAAACGGAAATTCGCCCGCTGGTGAAGGGGTTGACACCATGCTCATCCTTCACATTTTAGGCAAAGTATCCATTTCCTTTGTTTCAAATATCTCCTAAATGTACCTACTACTTTGAATATGCACCAAACAATCTAATTATGCTTTTATCTAAGACTAACATCCTCAATAAACCAAACATCCCGCTCCCGTCTCCATGACTTTTCTCAGGCTGCACCAATTCTCTGGAATACACTACCCAGGGCAATTTGATTACTCTCAAATACCCACAGTTTTAACCTCTTCACCAGGCAACCTGTTTCCACCCTCCAGACTAGGCCAATTTTATCAATTCTGACTAGCCTCACTTTATAAGGTAGTACCAGTGCTTCTTAATAAATTAGACTATCATCCAAAAGTTAATTAATTTCAGTTATTAAATACAAAAAGTGAAACACATATTATACAGAGATCTATTTCAAGTGTTTATTTCTGTTAATGTTGATGAAAACCCAAAAGTCATTATCTCAGAAAATTAGAATTACCACAAAACATCTGCAGAGGCTTCCTAAGCATTTAAAATGGTTTCTAAAGCTGGTACAGTAGGCTACACAAGCCAGGGGAGGACTGCTGATGTAACGTCCTGGACTAGCCAGGTAGTCACAGATAGACCCCCGAATTAAACCTGTCCCTCAATAAGGTAACATCAGCCAACCTTTAAAACCCTAGTCACCACTCTCAGGGTTGGATGGACACACCAGAGGGCGTGACCAGTTGGTTGGTGCACACCCACCTAAAGGCTACTTTACACACTGCGATATCGGTCCCGATATCGCTAGTCTGGGTACCCGCCCCCATCTGTTGCGCGACACGGGCATATCGCTGCCCGTGCCGCACAACATCGCCCACAGCCGTCACACATACTTACCTGTCCGGCGACGTCGCTGTGACCGGCGAACCGCCTCCTTTCTAAGGGGGCGGTCCGTGCGGCGTCACAGCGACGTCACTGAACCGCCGCCCAATAGCAGCGGAGGGGTGGAGATGAGCGGGACGTAACATCCTGCCCACCTCCTTCCTTCCTCATAGCGGCCGGGAGGCTGGTAGGGAGAGCTTCCTCGCTCCTGCGGCGTCACACGCAGCGATGTGTGCTGCCGCAGGAGCGACGAACAACCTCGTTACTGCTGCAGTAACGATAATTGGGAATGGACCCCCGTGTCGCCGATTAGCGATTTTGCACGGTTTTGCAACGATGCAAAATCGCTTATCGATGTCACACGCAACGGCATCGCTAATGCGGCCGGATGTGCGTCACAAAATCCGTGACCCCAACGACTCCGCATTAGCGATGTCGTAGCGTGTAAAGCCCGCTTAAGAGTTCAAACAGCCTGGGGCTGGAGAAGAGTCAGTTCCCAGTAGGAGTAGTCTGAAAAGAGGAGTGTGGAGTGCAGCAGGCCTGTGGTGACTGACAGGTGCCAGGGTCTTAGCCCTGGTACCTCGGCTAGGAGGCATATGGTGGCCTAGCCTGCAGGAGCCGGGAAGACGGCTCGGTGGAACCGTGGTGGACCGGGACAGGGTAGTAGCCCGCCGGTACCGACCCGGGGAACCGACTCGGAAACCGGAGCACACAGCGGGTACTCAGACCCTGAAACGAGGTCCAGAATCCACTGGACCGAGTTAATTCACTGATTGCGGTCTTGACTATAGGTCCTTTCCCACCCAATTCCCGACTGAAGACAACAGCCCAGCGAGGGGATTAGAAAGCCACCGCACAGGCAGAGAGATTCCACGGGCCAGCGTGTGCGGGCAAACGGGCTCTGCGGACATATACACAGTTGGGAACGGACTCCCATCGCTGAAGCGCAGGAGCCCAAATACACTACACAGTGCAGGAGAAAGGCCAAGACTACCAAACCGGGTGGGGGAGCAGGCGCAGCCGGCTGCGGGCACCGACCACCATCAACTTTGTTTACCAGAGACTTGTGTGTGTCAATAATAGTGAGTACAACAGTGCCATCCGGCCGCATACCGCCCTGCATCGCCCAGCTTCTACTACTCTCAACGGGTCCCGGGGCCATCATTCCTGCCCACGGAGGGGTTAACATCTTGCTGCATCACCATCTCCCCCGGGTGCCCCGTAACCGCAGCAGTGGTGTCTACACCTTCACCACATCCCGTGGGTGGCGTCACGAACTCAAACACGGCTCTGGCCATACACCTACCTACCCCCTAAGTAGCGCCAGCATGCTTTCGGAGCGAAGTGCGCCGGGTCCGGAGGCGCTCGAGCCACCCACCAACGAGCCCGGATCCGAGCGGCTCGGCTGTGCGGGGCGGTACACTGACTTGACAGATGTCCAGAAGGCAGTCATTGACACACTCCACAGGGAGAGTAAGCCACAAAAGGCCATTGCTAAAGAAGCTGGCTGTTCACAGAGTGCTGTATCCAAGCATATTAATGGAAAGTTGAGTGGATGGAAAAAGTGTGGTAGAAAAAGGTTAACAAGCAACTGGGATAACCGCAGCCTTGATAGGATTGTTAAGAAAAGCGAATTTAAAAATTTGGGGGAGATTCACAAGGAGTGAACTGCTGCTGGAGTCAATGCTAAAAGATTCACCACACACAGACATATCCAGGTCATGGGCTACAGCTGTTGCATTCCTTGTGTTAAGCAACTCATGACCAATAGACAATGCCAGAAGCGTCTTACCTGGGCCAAGGCGAAAAAGAACTGGACTGTTGCTCAGTGGTCCAAGGTGTTGTTTTCAGGTGAAAGTAAATGTTGCATTTCATTTGGAAATCGCGGTCCCAGAGTCTGGAGAAAGAGTGGACAGGCCACAATCCAAGCTGCTTGAGGTCTAGTGTGAAGCTTGCATAATCCGTCATGGTTTGGGGAGCCATGTCATCTGCTGGTGTAGGTCCACTGTGGTTATCAAGACCAACATCAGCGCAGCCATCTACCAGGAAATTTTACAGCACTTCATGCTTCCCTTTGTCGACAAGCTTTTGGGAGATGGAAATTTCATTTCCCAGCAGGACTTGGCACCTGTCCACGCTGCCAAAGTACCAATACCTGGTTTAATAACCACAGTACTACAAATTCACCTGACCTTTAACCCCATTGAGAATCTACGTGGTATTGTCAAGAGGAAGATGAGAGACCAGACCCAACAATGCAGATGAGCTGAAGGCTGCTATCAAAGCAACCTGGGTTTCCATAACACCTCAGCAGTGCCACAGGCTGATCGCCTCCATGCCACGCCGCATTGATGCAGTAATTCATGCAAAAGGAGCCCAGACCAAGTATTGAGGGCATTTACTGTACAGACTTTTTAGTAGGGGCCAACATTTCTGAGCTTAAAATCATTTTTTCGGTTGGTTTTATATAATATTCTAATTTTCTGAGATCATGAATTCTGGGCTTTCATTGGCTGTAAGCCATAATCATTAACATTAAAGGGTGCTTTACACGAGACGATGGATTGTGCGATGCATCGTCGGGGTCACGGTTTTTGTGACGCACATCCAGCATCGTACACGACTTCGTCTCGTGTGAAACCTCTGAGCGACGCAGTATCGCTCACAAATCGTGAGTCGTGTACTCGTCTCTCAGTTTCATAATATCGTTTATTTTTCCTGCAGCAGGTTGTTAATCGTTCCCGTGGCAGCACACGGTGCTCCGTGTGACACCACGGGAACGATGAACACAGTTTACCTGCGTCCCGTGGCTCCCGCCGGCAGTGCGGAAGGAAAGAGGTGGGTGGGATGTTTACATCCCGCTCATCTCCACCCCTCCGCTTCTATTGGCCGGCCGCTGAGGTGACGTCGCTGTGACGCCGAACGTCCCTCCCCATTCAGGAAGTGAACGTTCGCCGCCCACAGTGAGGTCGCTCAGCAGGTAAGTACGTGTGACGGGGGTGTCACGACTGTGCGACACGGGCAGCGATTTGCCCGTGACACACAAACGACGGGGGGCGGGGTACGATCGATTGTGAAATCGCACAATCGGTCGTCCCGTGTAAACAACAGTTAATAAACACTTGAAATAGATCACTCTGTATGTAGGGACTCTATATATGCGTTTCCCTTTTTGTATTGAATTACTGAAATAAATTAAACTTTTTGATGATATTCTAATTTATTGAGCTGCACTTGTAACTCTGGAACACTTCAACGGATCCCAGTGATTCTGAGAGAGTTGTTTTTTGTGTGACACATTGTATGTCATGCTCGTGGTAAAATTAAGATGACATTTTTTGCATTTATTTGTGAAAATATTGTCGATTTGTGAAAAATTTTAAAAATGTCACAATTTTCAAACTATTAATTTGTATGTTTTGTGACTCAGTAAAGGGTATGGTGGTAGATGGGAGATTTATTCCACCTAGCAGATGCCTTTTGCACTGGTGAGCAGCAGGAAAAGAGAGAAAACCTGGCCAAGATCTTCTCTGCTATTCCAGGTTTTTGGGGCAACTCTCAAGGGGCACAGCTGCAGGATTAACATAGTATAAATAGGCAGCCGTACCCTCTCTATGTGGTGGGTGTTTGGGCTGGAAAGTGATATACCTGAATGGACTGACACCTCCAGAACCTTTGCTGTGCTCTTTGACAAGCTGAACTTCTGCTTTGCATTCCTGTCTGAAATAAGACTGTAGATAAAAAAACCTGTAGACAAAGAAGCGCAATAGGGTCTTACCCTGACAGACAGGGGGTGACAGAAAGGATAATCCTACTCACCAAGGAGGGTTGTGAAAGGCACAACTCCTGTAACAGTATAAATCCGGATCAACGGCAGCAGTACCCCAGGTGGCTGATAACAGAGAGAGATTGTAGAATGGGGCTTTGTAAACCGCGCCAAAGATCACTGATGAAATCTTGGATTAATGTAACCTTTTTATTCTTGTTCAGGTCTACGTGACCCGCCCCAGGGCTGTGGGGTACTCAGTTCCGGGTGTTGGTTAATTGGATTATGTCACGGGGGCCTGTGCCCGGTTCCGTGGCCCTGGTGGTCGCTGAAAGTCAATAAGTAATAAAAATAAAAAATAATAAAATAAAAAAAAAATAATAAAGAAAATAAATAAATAAATAAGTATTTCGTGACGCCACCTATGGTTCCAGTATGGTTACTGGGGCTGCAGGTCAGACCTCTGGGCTGATGGTTAGGCAGCCAGTTGTTTACGCTTCCCGTAGGTGAAGCGGGGTCCCCAGGGCAGTTTTAGTAGTACAGAGATATGGCGGTTTTTCTTCACAGCCTTTTCAACTGTCACTTTAGTGCAGCAGCCTATGGCTTCTCAGATGAAGAAATAAAGTGCGTCACACCAATTCATTAACTCTGACAGGATTTTACTTGCAGGTGTTAAAAAGGGGTTCAGTTTCTGATGTTACAGTTTTTTTGGGTAATCTGGGAACAGTTCAGGATCTCTGCACCAGGTAGTTGTGAGGCCTCCCTGCTGCGCTGTGTCTCTCCTTGGTACTAGGCTGCCTGTAGCTATACCTCGACCCTCTCTCACTGTCTTCACCTGTATGGCAGGCAGCGGGAGCTTCTCTAAGGGGCACTGCTGTACTCACTGCGGTCCCTAAGCTCTATGTAGCGGCTTTGCCTTCAGGTGCTGCTGCGGCCAGGAGATCTGCAGTCTCCCTGGCCCCCGGTCTTTATTGCTGGGCAGATTAGATCCCTCACAATCTCGGACGCCGGTGTCCGATAATCAGCGCTGTTCCTTGGGGATGAACCGGTCAGGCTCCACCTCCCCGGTCACTCCTCTTTTGCCTCACTCTTGAGCCCTCAGGCGGTCACACAGTTACTTGTGCGGGCTAAGCACCGCCCTCTCCATTTTTATGTCTTCCCTCACTCTCTGCTCGCACAGTCTCCTTTTCTCCAACTGTCAACTGTCTCTCTGACTCCACTTCCAAACCTGGCTTTAAAGGGGACCTCACCTGAACTCGACTTGTAGAGCTCCCCCTCCAGGCTTGAAGTGGAGATGTTGTATGTGGGATTACCTGATGTGGAGATCCTTCCCTGCCCAGGTACAGGTATATTTGTGGCAACTGAACCCTGGGGTGCCACATACGCGTTTCAGGAGGCTCTGCTCCCTTCCTCAGGACCAAACAGGCATAAGCTACATCAAATCCGATTTGATGTAACTTATGCCTGTTTGGTCCTGAGGAAGGGAGCAGAGCCTCCTGAAACGCGTAGACCTGTGCAAGAATAAAAAGTTTACATTAATCCAAGATTTCATCAGTGATCTTTGGCGCGGTTTACAAAGCCCCATTCTACAATCTCTCTCTGAAATAAGACTGTGCATTTGTTTGTTTTCAGTGTAAATAAAACTCTGACTTTATGGATTGAAAACCTGCGTGTGCCTCATTACTGCACCCCTGCCATTATCTACCAGAGCTGATTCCCTACAGCTTTTAAACCAGAGAGATATGTCACCAAAATAGTAAATAACATTCCCCACATGTCTACTTTACATCATCATTGTGAGCCCAAGAAGGTGATTGCGGTTTCTAACTGCACGGCACCAGAGCCTGACACGTGGGTGGTGTTGCTACCCTGCAAATACATACGTGTGTGCATCCTGCAGCCACCGAGCCACTGCTGAGTGACGCACATCACTGATCAGTGTCCAAGCTTGATTTTGGCCAGGATTTGTTTTTGATTGTTGGTATTTTATATAAAACTCCAGTTTTCTGCATGGCTATACCCTGGACATGCTTTGAGTGCATTCATAAACTTCTACATTTTCAGGGTTTAAATCCTAAGTCATATGAAATGGCTTGTTTAAAAGGCCACTTTTGACTTTTAGGATTGCTACTTCCAATAGGTGGCACTAGAGTTTGTCTCTTTCCTGGAGAGACAATTTGAATATTTCCCAGAGGGGCTTTGCAGCTATTAAGACCCCTCACTGTCCGCCAGACTGGTTTGTCAGGTCTCCGTAAGGAGAATAGTTTTCCCCGTGGTCCCCACTATAGCGTCTCATAAGCCAGATCAGTTCCCAAAATTTGCACTGACGAGGGGCAATCACGCCGAAACATCGTGTCTGCAAATTGGGGTTCTGATCTGGTTTAAATCCTACTCACACATGCCATCCTAATGCACTCAACCAAACACACACGCTAACCTGATGTACTCTACATGACACACACGACAACCTGATGGACAATGTGATGTACTCTGCATAACTCACATATGCCAACCTGACACGCTCTTCACATCTCACACATGCCAATCTGATGTATTCTACACAACACACACTTGCCAACCAGACACCACCACATTATTAAATTCACATAACAGGTGCCGGCTCCAAAATGTCACTTCTTCCCTTCCAAACCCTGCCGTGTGTCCAAACATTGTTTTGTCACCACATATGGGGTATCAGGATAAGAGAAATTGCCCACAAATTTTGGGGTCCATTTTATCCTGTTGCCCCTGTGAAAAGGAAAAATATGCAATCGAAAGAACATTTTTGTGGTAAATGTATTTTTTTTTTATTTTCATGGCACAAAATTCCCTAAAACACCTGGGGTTTGACAGGGCCCACCACACATCTACTTGAATTCCTTGGGGAGTCTAGTTTCCAAAATTGGTTCACTTCTGGGGGCTTTCCACTGTTTAGCCACATCAGGGTCTCTCCAAATGCAGCATGACACCTACAGATCATTACATCAAATTCTGCGCTCCAAAACGTCATTTCTTCCCATCCGAGCCCTGCCATGCACCCATAAAATGGTTTCCTACAACATATGGGGCATCATTATACCCGGGAGAAATTGCCCAATAAATTGTGGGGTCCAAGTTATCCTGTTGCCCTTGTGAAAATGAAAAAAAAGAGGCTAAAAGAACATTTTTGTGGTAAAATTGATTTTATTTTTTTTTAATTTTTTTTTCATTTTCAAGTCACAAATTTATAAAATCCCCTAAACCATCTAGGTATTCAAAGTGCTCACCACACATCTATATACATTCTTTGGGGGGGGGGGTCTATCTATTTTCCAAAATAGTAAACTTAAGGTCACTTCAAATGTGAAATGGTCCCTAAAAAAAAAAAAAAAACGTTGCTTTGTAAATTTTGTTGTAAAATTGCTGATAAATTTTGAACCCTTCTAACTTCTTAACCAAAAAAAAATTCAAAAATTGTGTTGATGTAAAGTAGACATGTGGGAACTGTAATTTAATTTTTTTGTGTGACATAACTTTCTGGTTTAATGTCAGAAAAATTGAAAGATGCAAAATTTTCAACATTTTTGCCAATTTCCATTTTTTTTCAGGAATGTAAAAAAGATATTGTCCTAAATTCATCAATATGTAGTACAATCTGTCACGAAAAAAACAGTTGCAGAATCATTGGGGTCTGTTCAAGCGTTCCAGATTTCACCTCAAAAAGTGACACTGGTCAGAATTGAAAAAATGGCGCGGCCATGAAGGTGAAAACAGGCTCGAGGGTGAAGGGGTTGAAATTTTACTGTGTTAGTAATGGGGGTGAAAGACACCTCTCCATTTCTAACACTGAGGCTTGATGCCAGCTGTGTTTTTGGATGCTACACAGTGGACATCAACCCCAAAAACCTTTACCCAATTTCCCACTGTATGAGGGATTCAGGGAGAGATGAGGTGAAGTGCCTGAATTGGAGAATCTCCAGTTGCTCCACTTCTAGGGTAGGAGCGGGCTGTATTTTTAGGCTGTGAAGAGCCCAATAATCATGGTGTATAGATGTTCTTAGTCGATTCGGATTTTCAAAGCTCTTTTGCGTGATTACTCTCGCTGTTCCCGCTTCCAAACACCTCTGGGGGGTTTCTGTGCAACAATGTGTCCGCCATGCCATAAATCTATAGGGGCCTCTATCAATCTCAGAGTAGCTGTTGTTTGTGGATCAGAAGCCAAGAGCAGGAGAACAAGAAACATGTCTTTACTCCACATTTTCTAGGACAATCCACCCTCCACATTGATGGTTTTATTATTTAAAATTGCATTTTTTCAACTTGTAACACTAAAACTCTTGATGTGTATGTTTCTACAGACCGTCAGCAAGGACCACTGAGTCCAGACTTGCCGTGGATGCTACTGCGGAGAATGTTACGTAAGTAGTTTGCTGGCATGCAATAATGGAAATAAAAGATTAATATTTTTATATGAAGTTAAACTTAACTTAAAGGGGTTATCCGGCTTATTTTGTTTTGTTTGCTTTTTTCACTATTGGCATACATAGGGGCAGGTAATAGATACCAAGCAACTACTTACCGGCCCTGCTGTCAGCCCCTCTACCCCGCCTCAGAGCAGTCATGTGACCGCTCCTGCCGGGATTTTGCTACTTCCTGTGATGTCAACTGAGCAAGGAGTTTGTTGATGGGTATCTGTTAGGGCCAGATGGATGGGCAGACCCGGGAGGTGGATCCACTGGAACCGAACTCCCCGAAGAGGGAACGGAGTCCGGTAGCCGGAGCACTTTAGGTAGCAGAACAGTCCGTGCACTTAGAACACAATGGAGAAGTCCCTGGGACCACGGGGTCACTGATGGTGGTCCGGGTGACGGAGCTCAGGTTCGGAAGCCGGGATGATGTTAGGCGGGGTCCGGAACCGTTGGAGCAAGATGACGGGTCACCGCAGGGAACCGGGATGGTATGGACTGTCAGGATGGCAGATAGGCAGCGTTCGGGGTTCGAGATACAGCAGGACCGGATGGCAATGCAGGCTCGGCTCTAAAAGAGAGAGAGGTAAGTATCTCACAGGAACACAAGGAGACCTGACTCCTAGCTTGGGAAACACGAAGAACAGGCCCCGCCCCCTTGGACATTAATCCCCTTTATACCCTGTACCTGTGTGCATCATTTCCTGTCAGTGGACACTGGCCCTTCAAGAAAGGGTCAGTGACCGCGCGCGCGCCCTAATGCGCATGCGCGCGGCCCGGGTGCCAGAAGCCAGGGCAGGAAGCTGAGAGGAGGAAGCAGCAGCGCCGGCCAGGGGCTGGGAAGCCGACGGGCGCCGGGAGCGGGGACCAGGGAGCCTGGGGAGCGCGGCCAAAGGAGGCTGGAGAGCGGGGAGCGTGGCAGGTGAGCCGGGGAGCGGAGCGGAGGACCCGGGGAGCGTGACAGTACCCCCCCCCACGCCCCCCTCCCCGCAACCGGGACAGGAAGGCACGGATCAGCGGAGTGCCCACATTCTCCCTGGGCTCCCAGGATCTATTCTCAGGACCATACCCTGCCCAGTCCACCAGGAAGAACTGTCGGCCTCGAACGGTCTTCATGGCCACGATATCCCTTACCGCATAGATGTCGTCCTCAGCAATAGGAGGAGGGGCCGGACTGGCAGCAGCGGAGAAGGGACCAAGGACAACCGGCTTGAGCAGAGAGACGTGGAAGGAGTTGGGTATCCTCATCGTGGCCGGAAGCTGCAGTTTGTAGGAGACCTCATTGATCTTGCCGATGACTTTAAACGGTCCGATGTAGCGAGGTCCCAGCTTGTAGGATGGTAACTTCAATCGGACGTACTTGGAAGCAAGCCAGACGAGATCTCCCGGAGAGAAACATGGAGGATCCAGACGTCTCTTGTCCGCGTGTCTCTTCATCCGCAGGGATGCACGTGCAAGGGACGCCTTAACTGAGTCCCAAATGGTTGTAAAGTCACGGAGTACTGCATCAGCAGCAGGGATGTCCGAGGAAGAGGATACAGGCAATGGGACAGACGGCTGAAGTCCGTAGACGACATGGAAGGGAGAACAGGAGGAGGACTCACTGACGTGGTGATTATGGGAGAATTCCGCCCAAGGAAGAAGTGTGGACCAATCATCATGATGGGCGTTGACGTAGTGACGTAAGAAAGTGGTCAATATCTGATTGACCCGTTCCACTTGGCCGTTCGACTGAGGATGGTAGGCAGAGGAAAAGTCCAGCGTTACTCCCAGATGTTTACAGAGAGCCCTCCAGAAGCGGGAGGTGAACTGAGTTCCTCTGTCGGACACAATGTGTGATGGAAAGCCGTGCAAGCGGAAGATGTGATGTATATAGGCGTCCGCGAGTTCCTGGGCAGAGGGCAGTCCAGCCATAGGGACGAAATGGGCCATTTTAGAGAACCGATCCACCACGACCCATATGACTGTGTGTCCGGAGGACAATGGCAAGTCCGTAATAAAGTCCATCGCAATGTGTTGCCAGGGAACTGAGGGTATGGGCAGAGGCAGAAGACGGCCATATGGCAGGTGTTTGGGCGTCTTGTTCCTGGCACAAGAAGAGCAAGCAGAGACAAAAGAGGCGACGTCCGTGCGAAGGGATGGCCACCAGTAATGACGTACAATCGCACCCCATGTCCTCTTCTGACCAGCATGACTGGCTGTTTTCGAGGCATGGCCCCAGTGTAGCACTTTATGCCTGTCTGTCTCAGAGACATAGGTCTTCCCGGGCGGTATCTGGGCCAGGGTGACAGGAGCCACCGGAATAATCTTACTTGGACAGACGATGGGTTGGGATGTCTCCTCTTCCTGCTCCATGGGCATGAAAGTCCTAGACAAGGCATCAGCACGTACATTCTTGTCCGCGGGTCGGAAATGGAGCTGGAAATCGAACCGGGCAAAGAACAAGGACCACCTGGCTTGCCGGGGGTTCAGTCGCTGAGCAGACCGCAGGTATTCCAGGTTTTTGTGGTCCGTGTAAATAATGACGGGGTACACTGCACCTTCCAGGAGATAGCGCCATTCCTCCAGAGCCAGTTTGACTGCCAATAGCTCTCGGTCACCGATGGTGTAATTGCGTTCAGGGGCGGAGAAGCTCTTGGAGAAGAAACCGCAAGTCACCATCTTCCCGGAGGAGGACTTCTGCATGAGCACTGCTCCGGCTCCTGAGGAGGAGGCATCCACCTCCAAGGTGAACTGGCGGTTTAACTCTGGACGGTGGAGTACAGGAGAGGAGGCAAAGGCTCGCTTTAGAGAGCCAAACGCGGCGTCGGCCGCAGGTGACCAGTCCTTTGGATTAGCCCCCTTCTTGGTCAAGGCGGAGAGAGGAGCAGTCAGAGCAGAGAAGTGAGGAATGAACTGGCGGTAATAATTGGCGAATCCCAGAAAACGTTGGATTGCCTTCAGTCCAGAAGGAGGAGGCCAGTTGAGAATGGCAAAGACCTTCTTTGGGTCCATCTGCAGTCCGGTCTCGGTGATGAGGTAACCCAGGAAGGGGAGAGAAGACTGTTCGAAGACACACTTCTCGTACTTGGCGTACAGACGATTCTCTCTCAGTCTTTGTAGAACCTGTTGCACGTTCTTACGGTGGGTCTGGAGGTCCGGAGAGAAGACAAGGATGTCATCCAGATATACCACCACACAGACGTAGAGAAGGTCCCGGAACACGTCGTTCACTAATTCTTGGAAGACGGCTGGTGCGTTACACAGGCCGAAGGGCATCACGCAGTATTCATAGTGCCCATCACGAGTGTTGAACGCGGTCTTCCATTCGTCCCCTGAGCGAATACGGACCAGGTTGTAGGCACCCCGAAGATCCAACTTGGTGAAGACACGAGCTCCTCTGAGCCGATCAAACAATTCGGGGATGAGCGGCAGGGGGTACTTGTTTTTTACGGTAATTTGGTTCAATCCCCGGTAGTCTATGCATGGTCGTAGGTCGCCCTCTTTCTTCTTTACAAAGAAAAAGCCAGCTCCAGCAGGAGAGGAGGATCTCCGAATGAATCCCCTAGCCAGGCTCTCTGTGATGTACGTAGACATGGCCCTTGTTTCGGCTGGAGACAATGGATATATCCTTCCTCGAGGTGGTGTAGTTCCCGGGAGCAGGTCAATGGCACAATCGTAAGGGCGATGTGGCGGAAGTACCTCTGACTCCTTCTTATCAAAGACGTCTACGAAGGACCAATAGGCTGAGGGTAGTCCCGGTAGGGTCTCTGGAACCGGAGGTCGCCGGATGGGTTTTATGGTCTTCAGACAGGTATCATGGCAAGAAGACCCCCATCGAGTGATATCGCCAGTGCCCCAGCTGACTGAAGGTTCGTGTGTCCGCAACCAAGGAAGACCCAGCAGGATTTGATGTGACATGTGTGGGAGGACGTAGAGAGCGATGTTCTCGGTGTGCAGAGCGCCGATACGCAGTTCAAGCGGCTTGGTGATCCAGGAGATGGTGTCAGAGAGGGGTCTCCCATCCACAGAGGCAATCACAAGAGGTTTGGCGAGTGGAGTAACAGGCACCTGGTATTTGTCCACCGTGGCCTGCTGGATAAAATTGCCTGCTGCCCCAGAATCGAGGTACGCCTCAGCCGTAAACCGCGTCTCTCCCGTTGTCACTTGCACAGTCCATGTAACCGGGTCTGAGAGAGTCCCAGCACCTAGGGTGGCCTCTCCTACCAACCCTAGGCTTTGGAGTTTCCCGGCCTCTCTGGACAGGCGCGTAGCAGGTGTGTGCCCTCTCCGCAGTAGAAGCAGAGACCCTTGGCGAGTCGCTCTGCTCGACGTTGTTCAGACTGTCGCACACGGTCGATCTGCATGGGCTCATGGACGGAGGCACCAGAGGTCGTTGACTGGAGTACGGCGGGCTTCTGTGGAGGAGAGGCATGCCGTACCGGACGTCTCTCACGGGACACCTCTTTGGACCGCTCCTGAAAGCGAATGTCCACTCGAGTCGCTAGGGTAATCAGGGCGTCCAGGGTGGACGGTACGTCACGTCCAGCCAGCTCATCTTTGATTCGACCCGCGAGTCCTTCCCAGAAGGCGGCTGTTAGGGCCTCGTTATTCCACCCGAGTTCTGAAGCCAAGGTGCGGAAACGGATGGCGTATTGATCCACCGTCAGAGTTCCTTGACGTAACCGGAGAAGAGATGAAGCAGACGCGGAGGCGCGTCCCGGCTCGTCAAAGGTGCTGCGAAAGGCCTGCAGGAACTCTTGGAGATTCTTGGTCATAGGGTCCTCCTTCTCCCACAAGGGGTTCATCCACGCCAGTGCCTCGCCCTCTAGGTGAGACATTATGAAGGCGACCTTGGCTTGGTCGGAGGCAAACAAATGCGGCAGCTGCGTGAAATGAAGGGAGCATTGGTTTATAAACCCCCTGCAGGTCTTGGGATCTCCGGCGTAACGGGGTGGTGAAGCCAAACGAAGTCTGGAAGCATCCGAAGAGGCTGCCACGGGAGCGGGAGCCGTGGATTGACTAGTGGAGACCCGGGGCGCAGAAGATGTGACCGAGGCTTGTAGCGTGTTCAGGCGGGCGTCCACGGAAGTCATAAAGTTCAGCATGCGGGTCTGGACTTCACGCTGGCGTTGGAGTTCCTCTTGCAAGGCCGCTAGCGCTTCGGCGGGATCCATGGCCTGTTCTTACTGTTAGGGCCAGATGGATGGGCAGACCCGGGAGGTGGATCCACTGGACCGAACTCCCCGAAGAGGGAACGGAGTCCGGTAGCCGGAGCACTTTAGGTAGCAGAACAGTCCGTGCACTTAGAACACAATGGAGAAGTCCCTGGGACCACGGGGTCACTGATGGTGGTCCGGGTGACGGAGCTCAGGTTCGGAAGCCGGGATGATGTTAGGCGGGGTCCGGAACCGTTGGAGCAAGATGACGGGTCACCGCAGGGAACCGGGATGGTATGGACTGTCAGGATGGTAGATAGGCAGCGTTCGGGGTTCGAGATACAGCAGGACCGGATGGCAATGCAGGCTCGGCTCTAAAAGAGAGAGAGGTAAGTATCTCACAGGAACACAAGGAGACCTGACTCCTAGCTTGGGAAACACGAAGAACAGGCCCCGCCCCCTTGGACATTAATCCCCTTTATACCCTGTACCTGTGTGCATCATTTCCTGTCAGTGGACACTGGCCCTTTAAGAAAGGGTCAGTGACCGCGCGCGCGCCCTAATGCGCATGCGCGCGGCCCGGGTGCCAGAAGCCAGGGCAGGAAGCTGAGAGGAGGAAGCAGCAGCGCCGGCCAGGGGCTGGGAAGCCGACGGGCGCCGGGAGCGGGGACCAGGGAGCCTGGGGAGCGCGGCCAAAGGAGGCTGGAGAGCGGGGAGCGTGGCAGGTGAGCCGGGGAGCGGAGCGGAGGACCCGGGGAGCGTGACAGTATCACTGCAAATGTCATTTTGACTCCCTGCTGCCACACAGTACCCTGCACCCTCTTCGTATTCCGTACTCTCTCTTCCCCGTCCCCTGTGTGCAGCTGTCTGCTCTGTGGGTTGTGGCTAGAAGGACCTGTCTGGGAAGTGAGCGTGACCATTTTGGTTAGTAGGGATTACTGGCTTGGTTGGTAGGCGTGGCAAAGTTTCCCGCCATCCACTATAATCATGCAAGGGGGAGGTACCCCCCCCCTTACTTTCCCCCTACATCTGGACGTCTTACCCCCAGACTCCCTGATTCTGTTATAAACAACTCCATGACCACATGAAGTATCTTCGTGATATCAGTTATGTTGGTGGAGGCCATGGACATGATGTCAGGAAAGGTCCTTTAGCCAACTGGAATTTAGCCTCTACAGTGCGCTGTAATATCTCCCCGCGCTGTGATTTGGTGATGCAAGCTTATGAATAAGAACAAGCTGACAGCAGCGTCACCTGCGGGCGCCGCTGATCTCCTGTGCACTATATTTCTCCACTGCGCTATGTGATGAGCTGCTGTCGGCTTATGAATAGGAAAAAGCCTGCAGCAGCATCATTTGTGAGCGCCACTGATCTCCTGTGCACTGTATTCTCCCCCTGCTCTATATGATGAGCTGCTGCGGGCTTATCAAGAGCAACAAGCTGACAGCAGCATCACCTGGGGGCGCCGCTGATCTCCTGTGCTCTGTATTCTCCCCCTGCTCTATATGATGAGCTGCTGCGGGCTTATCAAGAGCAACAAGCTGACAGCAACGTCACCTGGGGGCGCCGCTGATCTCCTGTGCTCTGTATTCTCCCCCTGCTCTATGTGATGAGCTGCTGTGGGCTTATCAAGAGCAACAAGCTTACAGCAGCATCACCTGGGGGCGCCGCTGATCTCCTGTGCTCTGTATTCTCCCCCTGCTCTATATGATGAGCTGCTGCAGGCTGATCAAGAGCAACAAGCTGACAGCAGCATCACCTGGGGGCGCCGCTGATCTCCTGTGCTCTGTATTCTTCCCCTGCTCTATATGATCTATATTAATGTTTTTTTATGTGTAAAATTTGTGCAAAGCCAGAAAAATCATAGATAAATGCTAGATAGTCAGATATATGGACTGATATAGATACTAGAAACAGTAGACCGAGATAGATGACTTAGATATATAGCTATATAATATAGATAGATGGATGATATATAGATAGAGAAAGCTAGATAGCTTGTACAACTACAACAGCGGAAGTAATTACTAATTTTAGTGAAAAAATTGATGTAGTTGTCCCCCTCCCCCTAATTGGATCCAAGATCCACCCGCACCTGTTTCCCTGTTAAGTCGCTCGGCCAAAGTGCGGCAGCGTGATTTAAATGGCCACGGCGGGGACCGTGCGCTTCCTCGCCGCCATCTGCAGCCACGTGAAGTGATCACGGGGTACCGATGGTTGCTATGGTAGCGTCAGGTCATGTGATGATCCTGACACTTCCATATCATAGTTTGTCTAAGGCCGGCTTCTCACTTGCGATTTTCTCGCAGTAGTGCAATGCGAAAAATTCTCGCATTGCACTCGGACACATGTTAAACAATGAGGCAGCTCCTATCTGCTATTTTTTTCTCAGTCCAAATTGGACTGAGAAAAAAAATCGCAGCAGGCTGCTATTTGTAGAGTTTCACGCACGAGTCTCTCCATTGCAACTCTATGGGAGCGTGAAAAAAAAAAGCATGTCACATGGACCGGCACTCACACCATCCTACTGACATTCGTTTTTCTAAATACATTAATCGCATGTTTCTCAAAACACTGGAAATGAGTGAGGTCTAACAATGTCGGTCAATCATAGAGATTGACCGACATTGTGAGACCTCCCTCATTTCCAGTGTTTTGAGAAACATGCGATTATTGTCAGTCGGTCTCTCCCTCTCGGTCTCTATTCTCTCTCTTGTCGGTCTGTCTCTCTCTCTGTCCATGTCGGTCTATCCCTCTCCCCCCTCTCTCATATTCACTGATCCCCAGTCACCGGCGCGGCGCTGCACCGCGTTCATACTGCTCCGGCGGCTTCTCTTTTGAAAAAGCCGGCCGCTCATTATTCAATCTCGTATTCCCTGCTTTCCCCACCCACCGGCGCCTATGATTGGTTGCAGTCAGACACGCTCCCACGATGAGTGACAGCTGTCTCACTGCAACCAATCACAGCTGCCAGTGGGTGGGTCTATATAATGCAGTAAAAAAAAAAATAAAAAAAAAAAATGGCGTGCGGTTCCCCCCAATTTTAATACCAGCCAGGGTAAAGCCACACAGCTGCAGGCTGGTATTCTCAGGATGGGGAGCCCCACGTTATGGGGAGCCCCCCACCCTAACAATATCAGCCAGCAGCCGCCCGGAATAGCCGCATCCATTAGATGCGACTGTCCCGGGACTGTACCCGGCCATCCCGAATTACCTTGTGCGGTGGCAATCGAGGTAATAAGGAGTTAATGGCAGCAGCCCATAGCTGCCACTAAGTCCTTGATTAATCATGGCAGGCGTCTCCCCGAGATACCTTCCATGATTAACCTGTAAGATTAAGAAAATTAAGACATACACCCAAAAATCCTTTATTTGAAATAAAAAACCCTCTTTTACCACTTTATTCAAGACCCCAAATACCCTTCCATGTCCGACGTAATCCACAGAGGTCCCTCGACGCTGTCAGCTCTGCTACATCGGAAGCTGACAGAGAGCGGTCACAGACCACGACCGCTCTCTGTGAGCTACCCGCAGCGACTGAAGTGAGTCGCGCTATCAGCGATAACGTCACTCAGGTTACCCGCAGCCACAGATCTCAGCGGGAGGACTTCTGCTGTGGCCACGGGAAACCTCAGTGACGGGGCGGCTCACTGTGGTCACTCAGGGGATTTGCGGTCACCGGTGAGACCTTCACCGGTGACCGAAAATCAGGCCATGTCACACAGACAGAGCCGTGGGATGACAATGAAGTCAGGTGACGTTCATCCGACTTCATTCTGATCGTGCAGCTCTGTCTGTGTCTGCTGTCATCGGCTATTCAGCTCTGCTACATTGCTCTGTCTGTGGCTGCTGTCAGCGGCCAAGAAGCAGAGCTGAATGGCAGATGACAGCTGCTGAGTGAAAAAATAAAAGGATCATACATGGATCACACACGCATTACACACGCTCTGCTAGCCTGGAAACAAAAAAAAGCATTGCACTTGCATTGCACACTGACCTAACGTGCACTAAAATCGGCCGAGTTTTTTTCATGAAAGTCGGACCGATTTTACACGCATAAGTGTGTTTCCAGCCTAAGAACCGCGTAAGCTGTGGCTATTAAGGGAACAGTGACCTTTTATGATCAGAGCTGTACAGCTCTCATCAGAAAAAATGCAGCAGCAATCAGACTGCTGATCCCTATACTAGAGGGACTAGTAACAAAAAAAAAGTTTTAAAAAATAAAAATCTAATCTATTAAGTTATTTTTTTACAGGTTTTTTTCTTCTTTAAAGCGGGCTTTACATGCAATGACATCGCTAACGAGATGTCGTTGGGGGTCACGGAATTCGTGACGCATATCCGACTTCGTTAGCGACGTCGTTGCGCGTGAAACGATCAAAATTACTTACCTGATCGTTGACACTTCGTTCCTTTCCCGAATATCGTTGCTGTTGCAGGACGCAGGTTGTTCTTCGTTCCTGCGGCAGCACACGTCGCTATGTGTGACACCGCAGGAACGAGGAACATCACCGTACCTGCAGCCGCCCGCAATGAGGAAGGAAGGAGGTGGGCGGGATGTTCAGCCCGCTCATCTCCGCCCCTCTGCTTCTATTGGGCGGCCGCTTAGTGACGCCGAACGAACCACCCCCTTAGAAAGGAGGTGGTTCGCCGGCCACAGTGACATCGCTAGGCAGGTAAGTATGTGTGACGGGTCCTAACGATGTTGTGCGCCACGGGCAGCAATTTGCCCGTGACGCACAACCGATGGGGGCGGGTGCTTTCACCAGCGACATCGCTAGTGATGTCGTTGTGTCTAAAGCCCGCTTAAGTTTAAATAATAGTTTTGAATGACACCATTCATTTTACTCTATAGTTTATTGGAAAGTGGTGAAAAAAATCCACATGTGGAGAAATTGTGAAATTCCACAATGGTGTGGTTTTTGGTTTTTTTTATTCACCATGTTCACTATATGGCAAAACTTACATGTCTGTATAATGCCTCAGGTACGAGTTCATAGATACCAAACATGTATACTTCTTTTATGTAAGGGGTGAAAAATTCAGAAGTTTTGGGTAGATGCGCTGTATTTATTGCTTGTTATTGCATTTTAAGGCAATGTTACGGCAACCAAAAAAAACACGTAATTTTGTCGTTTGGAATTTCTTTTCTTGCTACGCCGTGTACCAATCAAATAAATTGATTTTATATGTTGATAGATCAGGCATTTCTGAAAGCGGCGATACTAAATATGTGTGTCATTTTTTAACTGTTTTATTTTCAATGAGGGCGGTGATTTGAACTTTAGTTTTTGGGGGGGTTTTTTTTTCATTTTTTTTTTATTGATTTTTGATAGTCTGATCCACCCGCTCCTTTTAGCTGCTTATATCTGCTTATCAGATCAGCAGACAAGTGCAGGGATTACCGCGGGCTCCCACATAGGGCTGACACGGCCAAGGACGAACCAGTGCATCCTTGGTCTCGAAGGGACTGCCTGAAATCTGGAAGCCATGGACGTCTCCAAACGCTGGGTGTACTCCTTGGTGATGCTTTGCTTCCCTTTCCTCAATTGAACATTGCCGGTTATCTTTCTGCCTTAACCTCTTAATGACAGAGCCAATTTTGCAATTTTCAAACTGAATTTTTACGCTTTTAAACCGGAGATTTACATCACACAAAATAGTTAATAAATAACATTTCCCACCTGTCTACTTTACATCAGCCCCATTTTTGAAATTTTTTTTTTTTGTTAGGAAGCTAGAAGGGTTAAACAAACGTTTATCAGCAATTTCTCATTTTTACAACAAAATTTACAAAACTATTTTACTATCACATACATTTCACATTTGAAGTGACAATGAAGAGGCCTAGGTGACAGAAAATACCCAACGGTGTTTAATGTCACATTAAGGCTATGTACGCACGTTGCGTAATTTCATGCATTTACACTGTGTTTAGCACTGCAGCGTAAATGCATGTGTCCTGCGTCCCCAGCACAATCTATGAAGATTGTGCAAAATCCATCCGCACGTTGTGTTTGAGAGCGCAGCGATTTGCATGCTGAAATTTTGATCTTAATCGCTGCGCTCAAAAAAGCAACTGTCACTTATTTGGTGCGCTTTGGATGCTGCTCTTACTCTGTCTATGGCCTCTTTCACACGTACGTGCCTCCGGTACGTGTTTGGCAGTTTTTTCACGTACCGGAGACACGTACACACGTAGACCTAGGTATTCCTATGGTTCTGGACACACGTAAGTATTTGCGCACGGAACGTGTGTCCGTTTCGTACTTACGTGTTTCTCACGCTGACATGTCCGTTTTCTCTCCGGCATCACGGGTGTCACACAGAATGCAAACGTGTCACACGTAATGCAAATGGACCACACGGATGTGTTCTGTGTGACACGCACCGGAGAAAAGACATGTGTGTGAGAAAAAAACAAAACTTTACTCACCTTCTCCAGCCCTGCAGTCTCTGCCGCTGCTGTCACTTGCTGCCGACCGCCGCTCATTATGCTAATTGAATATTCACTTCACTGCGGCCAGAAGCTGCAGAAGCGGGGAGTCGGCAGGACCGGAGACCGAAGATCAGCACCACGGACAGCGATGCCAGGGACAGGTGAGCAGAAAGTTCCGGTTCTTCGTGTGTTATCACGTATAACACACGGAGAACACACGTAGTGCCATAAACACGGCTCACGGAGGGCAAAACGCACCTCTGACACGTCCGTGAAAAACGTGCGTGGTTTTTCACGAACGTGTATAAGAGGCCTATGGGAGAGGCAGCATCCACAGCGCATGAAATCGGCATCTATTCTGCAGACACACTGCATCCATTATGCAGTGTTTCTGCAGCGATTTGAAGTGCACATGGGCTGCCAGATCACTGCAGAATTTTCAGCATGGACACTACGCAACGTGCGCACATAGCCTAAAGGCCGCTTTACACGCTGCGACATTGCTAGCATCGGCCCGCCCCCGTCGGTGGCACGATATGTGGTGATCGCTGCTGTAGCGAACATTATCGCTACGGTAGCGTCACACGCACATACATGTGCAGCGACGTCGCTGTGACTGGCGAACCGCCTCCTTTCTAAGGGGGCGGTTCGTTCAGCGTCACAGCAGCGTCACTGAACTGCCGTCCAATAGAAAAAGAGGGGAGGAGACGAGCGGCTGGAACATGCTGCCAACCTCCTTCCTTCCTCCTTTTCCGGTGGACGCAGGTAAGGAGATGTTTGTCATTCCAGCGGCGTCACACATAGCGATGTGTGCTGCCGCAGGAACGACAAACATCGTACCTGCAGCAGCAACGATAAATTGGGAAGAGGGGGCGATGTCACCGATGAGCGATTTTGAACGTTTTTGCGACGATTCAAAATCACTCATAGGTGTCACACACAACGACATCGCTAAAGCGGCCGGATGTGCGTCACAAATTCCGTGACCCCCAACGAGATCGCTTTAGCGATCTCGTAGCGTGTAAAGCCACCTTTAGAACGTTTAAACCTTCTAACATGTCACAAAAGGGGATGTCAGGAATGAAGCTGATGCAAAGTAGATATCTAGTGAATACTAACTAATTTTTTTTTTTTCCATGTTATTCTTCAGGAGCCATACGAACGTCAACACTCCTAATTCTATAAGACGCAGCCAAAGACTAAGCATGAAAGAAAAATTATATTATAATTATGACCAAATCTACCTTTATGAATCTGAGAGGCTTCGAGGAGGTATATTGTATATGTTTGTATGTACCTATTATAATTTGTTATATGTGTAATATGCGTTCTAACTCTAGATGGTCTTGTACTTTTGGCCATCATTTTGAGTTTGAAGGGGAATTTGTAATCCCACTTTAGTATATGTCTGTATGAGTGATAAGTTACCAGACATTTTACCTTGATCAAATGTATAGGGGCAGGGCTGCTTTTAAAGAATATATTAAATTGTACCTTTTAGTATTGTTTTCTCTTAAAGGGAACCTGTCAGGTGCAATATGCACCCAGAACGACGAGCAGTTCTGGGTGTGTATTTTTAATCCCTGCCTAATTTTCCCTGTATCTAGTAGCATACATAAAGAGATCTTTATAAAACATTTCTAAAGATCTTTTATGATATGCTAATGAGCGCAGGGACAAGTCGCAAGGGTATTCGTTCCTGCGCTCATTACGCCCTCTTAGCACGCCCTTGTTGGCGTACATACAAGCTAACATGCTATTCAGTGCCCATGGCCCAACGTCATCATTGACAGTGATACTTGTATCATTGTCCATTGCACCGCCTCAGACACCGGGCTTTAGGCCTGAAACACACATCCGTGAAACACGTGCGTGTTTGGTCCGTTTCCGTGTATACTGGAGACACGGCCAAACGTGCACCAATGTTACTATATCTCTGCGGTTACAATTGCGTTTTTGGTTATGTCCGTGAGTCCGTCTCCGTGATGCGTTTTTTGGTCCGTGTCTCACGCCAGCATGTCCGTTTTATTCACGCAACACGCAGCACGGACCCAATGAAAGTCAATGGGTCTGTGCGCACGTCCGAGTGACACGGACGCATCTCTGTTTGTTCCCTGTATGTTTTGTGCTTTTTTCATGTGATGTCAGTCTTTTTTCTTTTTATGTTTCGTTCTCTCCCTCAGTCCGTCGGTCGGTCTCTATGTCTGTCTGTCCCTCTAGCTGTCTGGCGGTTAGTTCCCCCCTCTCTCATACTTACCATTCCCCGATCTCCGGCGCGGCGTTGCACGGCTGTTATAAAAACTCCGGCGGCTTTTCCTCTTTTGAAAAAGCCGGCCGCCCATTAATCAATCTCGTATTCCCTGCTTTACCCGCCCACCGGCGGCTGTGATTGGTTGCAGTGAGACACGCCCACCACGCTGAGTGACAGCTGTCTCACTGCACCCAATCACAGCAGCTGGTGGGCGTGTCTATACTGTGCAGTAAAATAAATAAATAAATAATTAAAAAAAATGGCGTGCGGTCCCCCCCATTTTAATACCAGCCAGATAAAGCCATACGGCTGAAGGCTGGTATTCTCAGGATGGGGAGCTCCACGTTATGGGGGGCCCCTCACCCTAACAATATCAGTCAGCAGCCGCCCAGAATTGCCGCATACATTATATGCGACAGTTCTGGGACTGTACCCGGCTCTTCCCGATTTACCCTGGTGCGTTGGCAAATCGGGGTAATAAGGAGTTATTGGCAGCCCATAGCTGCCAATAAGTCCTAGATTAATCATGTCAGGCATCTATGAGACACCTTCCATGATTAATCTGTAAGTTACAGTAAAAAAACACACACACCTGAAAAAATCCTGAAAAAGCAGGGAATACGAGATTGATTAATGGGCGGCCGGCTTTTTCAAATTAGAAAAAGCCGCCGGAACAGTGTGAACGCCGTGCAGCGCCGGTGATCGGGGAACGGTGAGTATGAGATAGGGGGGGACACTTCAGTCACTCGGGGGATTAGTGGTCACCGGTGAATCCTTCACAGGTGACCGCTAATCAGTACACGGCACAAAGACAGAGCCGCGGCATGAGAATGAAGTCGGGTGAAGTTCACCCGAGTTCATTCTCATCCCGCTACTCTGTCTTCCGACATGTAGTAACGACATTTTGCATCACACACGTACATTTCACACGGACAACACACACACACATGTCAGTTATTTCACTCACGCACACACGGACATTCCACACGCACATACGGCTAGCATACGGGATACACACGCAGGCCACACATACCATAAAAACGGACCTAAAAAACGGAAAACGGACCCGAAAAACGGCCCGTTTTACACGGACATGGTTTTCACGGATGTGTGGCGGAGGCCTTAGGGTCAGTGTGCATGGATCAGAAGTCACAGCACTTCCGATCATGTGCACTAGACCTCTCTGAAGCCAAGACAAAAACACCCGGCTTTATAGAGCGCATGACCAGAAGTGCGGGGCATTCTGATCCATGCGCACTAACCCCAAGCCAGCGTTCTGAGGCGGTGCAACGGACAGAGGTACGGACGTCACTGCCCATGATGGCCATGGGCATGGAATAGCATGTTTGCATGCCCCTATGGGTGTGATAACATGCTAGGAGCGCGGAATTCGTGCAGGAATGGACGCCCTTGCGACTAGTCCCTGCGCTCATTAGCATATCATGAAGGATCTTTAAAAATACAAAAAGAGATTTTAAGAAAAAGTATGTTATTAGATAAAGGGACTTTTAGGCAAGGATTAGCAACTATGCACCCAGAACTGCTTACCTGACAGACTCCCTTTAACCCCTTCACGACTGCGTGACATGATAGTATGTCCTATGTCAACGTGACTTAATAACCAAGGGATGTACCGTTACGTCCTAACCATTGTGAGGGCACAGGGAGCTGTGCTCCCACGAACGTGGCCAGTGGCTCGGCTTACCTGACAGCCGACCCAATGCCCCCACAGCCAGAGATGGTGCCTGTGCCGTCCCTGGCTGTTGAACTCCCTAATTGCTGCAATCAGTACCAATCGCAACACATAGAGGTTTAGTAGAGGTATTGCTCTTCCCGCTAATCGGGACCCCCATGATGCAATCACTAGAGCCTGATCATTGTCATGGTGACAAGGTCGTCATCATGACTTCCAGGTTACCTGACTACTGGGAGCCTACAGAGAGCCTGTGTGACCATGCCTGCAGCATGATCACACACTCTCAGTGCAGTGCTGACAGCTGAGATGTCCTGGCAGTGATCAAGAACTGCAGAACATTGCAGCTGTGATCAGAGCACTGTGAGGTGCTGCCCTGTAAAGGGACTAAGTGGAAAAGGTAAAGTGAGAATATTAAAAAAAAAATCAGAAAATAAAGAGCTAAAAAAAATCCAATATATATGTAAAAAAAAATAAACAAATAAAAGTACACATATTTAGTATTGCCACATTCGTAAAAACCCGAGCTATAAAACGGTCACGCTAGTTAACCCCTTAAGTGTACACGGTAAAATAAAAAGTACCAAAATATGTCTTTTCAACATACAGCTGACAAAAAAGTGGAATAAAAACGCAATCAAAAAGTCAGCTGTATATATAAATGGTACCTCTGAAAACGTCATTTTGTCTAGCAAAAAACAAGCCACCATACAGCTCAGTCAGCTAAAAAATAAAAAAGTTATAGCTCTCGAATGCAACAATATAATTTTTTTTTTTCCTATAATATTGTTTTTATGATGTAAAAGCGCAAAACAAAAAGAAGCTGTATAAATATGGTATCTCTGTAATCGAACCGATCTGTAGTATAAAACTATCTGATCAATTTTACAGCATGGTGAATGGCGTAAAAAGAAAACTATTCCTTACTTGCTGTTTCTTTTTGAGTCTGCCTCACAGATTGTGGAATAGAAAGCAATCAAATATTTTCTTTGTCGCTCCTTATTGGGAGACCCAGACAATTGGATGTATAGGCTATGCCTCCGGAGGCCGCACAAAGTATTACACTAAAAGTGTAAAGCCCCTCCCCTTCTGCCTATACACCTCCCGTGCTTCCACGGGCTCCTCAGTTTTTTGCTTTGTGCGAAGGAGGCAGACATGCACGCATAGCTCCACAGCTTAGTCAGCAGCAGCTGCTGACTATGTCGGATGGAAGAAAAGAGGGCCCATAACAGGGCCCCCAGCATGCTCCCTTCTCACCCCACTCTTGTCGGCGGTGTTTGTTAAGGTTGAGGTATCCATTGCGGGTACGGAGGCTGGAGCCCACATGCTGTTTTCCTTCCCCATCCCCCTTAGGGCTCTGGGCGAAGTGGGATCCTTTCGGTCTCCAGGCACAGGAGACCGTGCTCCATCCACAGCTCCTGAGGACCCTGCTGGATAGGAGCCGAGTATCGTTCAGGGACATGGCCCTGCTACTTTGAGGTACTCTGTGTCCCCGTGGGGACCGCGCACAGCAACACTCCAGCATTGCTGGGTGTGCTAGTGCACCGGGGACCGCAGCGCTGACTGCGTTTTGTGCCATTACACACTGCAGCGCCGCTGAGTGGGTTAGTGTATGGGGACTGCCGCGCTGACCGCCGCCGCCATTGTTTTCACTGCGGAGAGGCTGGGACTGTTAGTGCGCCGGGGACTTCCGCGCTGACCGCGCTTATACGGCGGCCGCGCTTATAACTCGAGTCCCCGGCTTTTGCGGCCTTGTCTCTTTTCTTCCCGCCCCCAGCCCTGCCAGTCAGGTGCAGGGCGGGACGCTGTACAGGACGGCAGCACTGAGGGCTGGAGCATGCTTTGCATACTCCACCCCCCTCACTGTGCACAGTGGGGCACCAGTTCCCGCACTTTCTGGGTCACGCCCACGGCTCCCTCCTCTCCTCAGGACGCCGGCAGCCATTTCTGTCAGCTCCCCTAACGCTGCAGAGGGGAGACAAGCTCTGGGGGACCCAGGCAGGGATGCTGGTGGCCACACAACCGCTTTAAGCGGGAGGTAATCAGCTCCTGAGCTGGCCCCACTTGTGCAGAAGTGTAATTATAGATTATATGTTTATAGGCTATACTTTACACTGTATGGTGCACGGTGGATTTCTGGCTATATACCCTATTGTGTTGCTCAGGGGAGACAACAGCATGGCACCCACAAGATGCAGGGGTGCCAAAACACAGGCTTAATATGCTGCCTGCGCCGCATGTATGACCTCGCTACCGGCAGGTTCCACTGACCCTCATTATGTGCACTGCTCGGCCCCTGTGGCACTTGCTCAGCCAGAGCCTCTGCTAAGGGGGGCCCAGGGGGAATCACCAGCTAACACTGTCCAGGTGACAGGGACGGAGTTTGCAGTTTTTACTGACAGACTTCTGAGACTATAGCTAAGATTCTAGAAGCTTTGCAGTCCAGACCGGTATCTCAGACCATGGGCACTGTGGAATCATTGCCCCCTGGTCCCCCTCAGTTGGAACAACAATGTTCTCCCGGGGTGTTTCATAGATCCCAGGGTGAGGTCTCTGACATGGAACGCAGACTCCTGATGGGGACGCCATAGTGAATAATCTTATTGCGTCCATCAATCAAATGTTGGATATTTCTCCCTCAGCTCCTCCAGTAGAGGAATCAGCTTCTCAGCAGGAGAAATTCCGTTTTAGGTTTCCTAAGCGTACAACGAGTATGTTTATGGACCACTCTGACTTCAGAGAGGCAGTCCAGAAACACCGAGCTTGTCCAGATAAGCGTTTTTCCAAGCGCCTTAATAGATACACGTTACCCCTTCCCCCCTGACGTGGTCAAGGGCTGGACTCAGTGTCCCAAGGTGGATCCTCCAATCTCCAGACTGGCGGCTAGATCCATAGTTGCAGTGGAAGATGGAGCTTCACTCAACGATGCCACTGACAGACAGATGGAGCTCTGGTTGAAATCCATCTATGAAGCTATCGGCGCGTCTTTTGCTCCAGCATTCGCAGCCGTATGGGCACTCCAAGCTATCTCAGCTGGTCAGGCGCAAATTGACGCACTCACATGTACTTCTGCGCCGCAGGTGGCGTCCATAACCTCTCAAACGTCGGCATTTGCGTCCTACGCTATTAATGCTGTCCTGGACTCTGCGAGCCGTACGGCGGTTGCAGCCGCCAATTCGGTGGCAATACGCATACGGGAATGGAAGGCAGATTCGGCTTCCAAAAAGTGCTTAACGGGTTTGCCATTTTCTGGCGACCGTTTGTTTGGTGAGAGATTGGATGTAATCATCAAACAATCCAAGGGAAAGGAAACATCCTTACCCCAGGCCAAACCGAAAACACCCCAACAGATGAGAGGACAGTCGAGGTTTCGGTCCTTTCGAGGGGCGGGCAGGTCCCAATTCTCCTCGTCCAAAAGGCCTCAGAAGGATCAGAGGAACTCCGACGCATGGCGGTCTAATTCACGCCCTAAAAAGACCGCCGGAGGTGCCGCTTCCAAGGCGGCTTCCTCATGAAGGATGGAGTTCAGCTCTCGTCCTCCGACTCGATTCTTCAGAACATCGCCGCCTCCTGAGCGAGCCGAGGCTCTTCTGCAGGCGGTGGGCATTCTGAAAGCAGAAGGAGTGGTGGTCCCGGTTCCTCTTCAGCAACAGGGTCACGGTTCTACTCCAACCTGTTTGTGGTTCCAAAGAAGGACGGGTCCTTCCGTCCTGTTTTGGACCTAAAACTGCTCAACAAACACGTAATGACCAGGCGGTTCCGGATGGAATCCCTCCGCTCCGTCATCGCCTCAATGTCCCAAGTAGATTTCCTCGCATCGATCGATATCAAGGATGCTTATCTCCACGTACCAATTGCTCCAGAGCATCAGCACTTCCTGCGCTTCGCCATAGGAGACGAACACCTTCAGTTCGCGGCACTGCCGTTCGGCCTGGCGACAGCCCCAAGGGTTTTCACCAAGGTCATGGCTACAGTAGTTGCGGTCCTCCACTCTCAGGGTCACTCGGTGATACCTTACTTAGACGATCTGCTGGTCAAGGCACCCTCTCAAGAGGCATGCCAACACAACCTCAACGTTACTTTGGACACTCTCCAGAGTTTCGGGTGGATCATCAATTTTCCAAAGTCAAATCTGACACCGGTCCAATCGCTGACATATCTTGGCATGGAGTTTCATACTCTTCCAGCGATAGTGAAGCTTCCGCTGGACAAACAGCGTTCACTACAGACAGGGGTGCAATCTCTCCTTCAAGGTCGGTCACACCCCTTGAGGCGCCTCATGCACTTCCTGGGGAAGATGGTGGCAGCAATGGAGGCAGTCCCTTTCGCGCAGTTTCACCTGCGTCCTCTTCATTGGGACATCCTATGCAAATGGGACAGGATGCCGACGTCCCTAGACAGGAACGTCTCCCTCTCTCAGGCAACCAAAGCTTCCCTTCGGTGGTGGCTTCTTCCCACCTCATTATCGAGGGGGAAATCCTTCCTACCCCCATCCTGGGCGGTGGTCACGACGGACGCGAGTCTGTCAGGGTGGGGAGCAGTCTTTCTCCACCACAGGGCTCAGGGTACGTGGACTCAGCAAGAGTCCTCACTTCAGATCAATGTTCTGGAGATCAGGGCAGTGTATCTTGCCCTGAAAGCGTTCCAGCAGTGGCTGGAAAGCAAGCAGATTCGAATTCAGTCGGACAACTCCACAGCGGTGGCTTACATCAACCACCAAGGTGGAACACGCAGTCGGCAAGCCTTCCAGGAAGTCCGGCGGATTTTGATGTGGGTGGAAGCCACGGCCTACACCATCTCCGCAGTTCACATCCCGGGCGTGGAAAACTGGGAAGCAGACTTTCTCAGTCGCCAGGGCATGGACGCAGGGAAATGGTCCCTTCACCCGGACGTGTTTCAGGAGATCTGTTGCCGCCGGGGGGTGCCGGACGTCGACCTAATGGTGTCACGGCACAACAACAAGGTCCCAACATTCATGGCTCGATCTCAAGATCACAGAGCTCTGGCGGCAGACGCCTTAGTTCAGGATTGGTCGCAGTTTCAGCTTCCTTATGTGTTTCCCCCTCTGGCACTGTTGCCCAGAGTGTTACGCAAGATCAGGGCCGACTGCCGCCGCACCATCCTCGTCGCTCCAGACTGGCCGAGGAGGTCGTGGTACCCGGATCTGTGGCATCTCACGGTCGGCCAACCGTGGGCACTGCCAGACCGACCAGACTTGCTGTCTCAAGGGCCGTTTTTCCATTTGAATTCTGTGGCCCTCAACCTGACTGTGTGGCCATTGAGTCCTGAATCCTAGCGTCTTCAGGATTGTCTCAAGAGGTCATTGCCACAATGAGACAGGCTAGGAAACCAACGTCCGCCAAGATCTACCACAGGACGTGGAAAATATTCCTGTCGTGGTGCTCTGCTCAGGGTTTTTCTCCCTGGCCATTTGCCTTGCCCACTTTTCTGTCCTTTCTTCAATCCAGATTGGAAAAGGGTTTGTCGCTAGGCTCTCTTAAGGGACAAGTCTCTGCGCTCTCTGTGTTTTTTCAGAAACGCCTGGCCAGACTCCCACAGGTACGCACGTTCCTGCAGGGGGTTTGTCACATCGTCCCTCCTTACAAACGTCCGTTGGAACCCTGGGATCTGAACAGGGTGCTGATGTTTCTTCAGAAACCACCGTTCGAGCCAATGAGGGATATTTCTCTCGCACGCCTTTCGCAGAAAGTGGTTTTCCTAGTAGCAGTCACTTCGGAGAGTGTCTGAGCTAGCAGCATTGTCATGCAAAGCCCCTTTCCCGGGTTTCACCAGGACAAGGTGGTTCTGCGTCCGGTTCCAGAATTTCTCCCTAAGGTGGTATCCCCTTTTCATCTCAATCAGGATATCTCCTTACCCTCTTTTTGCCCTCATCCAATTCACCAATGTGAAAAGGATTTGCACTTGTTAGATCTGGGGAGAGCACTCAGACTCTACATTTCTCGTACGGCGCTCCTGCGCCGCTCGGATGCACTCTTGTCCTTGTCGCTGGCCAGCGTAAAGGGTCACAGGTTTCCAGATCAACCCTGGCTTGGTGGATCAAAGAACCAATTCTCGAAGCTTACCGTTCTGCTGGGCTTCCGGTCCCCTTAGGGCTGAAGGCCCATTCTACCAGAGCCGTGAGTACGTCCTGGGCTTTGAGGCACCAGGCTACGGCTCAGCAGGTGTGTCAGGCGGCTACCTGGTCGAGCCTGCACACTTTCACGAAACACTATCAGGTGCATACCTATGCTTCGGCGGATGCCAGCCTAGGTAGGCGAGTCCTTCAGGCGGCGGTTGCCCACCGGTAGGACGGAGCCGTTTACGGCTCTATTCTGAGGTATTATTTTACCCACCCAGGGACTGCTTTTGGACGTCCCAATTGTCTGGGTCTCCCAATAAGGAGCGACAAAGAAGAAGGGAATTTTGTTTACTTACCGTAAATTCCTTTTCTTCTAGCTCCAATTGGGAGACCCAGCACCCGCCCCTGTTTTTTGTGTACACATGTTGTTCATGTTGAATGGTTTCAGTTCTCCGATATTCCTTCGGATTGAATTAACTTTAAACCAGTTTATAATTTTTTTCCTCCTTCTTGCTTTTGCACCAAAACTGAGGAGCCCGTGGAAGCACGGGAGGTGTATAGGCAGAAGGGGAGGGGCTTTACACTTTTAGTGTAATACTTTGTGCGGCCTCCGGAGGCATAGCCTATACACCCAATTGTCTGGGTCTCCCAATTGGAGCTAGAAGAAAAGGAATTTACGGTAAGTAAACAAAATTCCCTTCATGTGACTGAAAATGGTACCAATAAAAACTTCAACTCATGCCGCAAAAAACAAGCCCTCACATGGCAGAAGAGTGACAAAAACTATAGCCTTCAAAATCCAGTGATGCAAAAAAAATGATGTAAAAAGTGTTTTTAGTGTGTTTAGTCGCCAAATCTAAAAAAAAATATAAACCTGGTATTGCTGTAATTGTACTGACCAGTGGAATAAAGCTGCCTAATCACCTATACCTAATTCTTCAACTGCTGTTGATTTTTTCATTCTGCCTCTAAAAGATCGCAGTATAGCGGGGCTCATATTTATCATGCACTTGACGCTGAGCATTTGCATTGGGATTACATGTAAGGATGCGTGCCCACAATCAGGAATAGCAGCATATTGGAGGCAGCGTCTTTTAGCTGGGTCCAAACCGTAGCATTTTGCGGTAGAAGCACAGTGGATTGATAGTAATCCTAGGCCCACTTCACTTTTTTTCTCCTCAGAGTAAACTGACATGCAGCGCGGCTTTCCTAAATGCAGCCTGTCAATTTATGCTGCAGAGACGCAAGTGTCTTCAGCTGGGAAAACCGAGTGTGCTGCCTCATTAGTGATTTGAAGCGTCACGGGTTTCACCTGAATCACGGATTTTGGAGATGTATATGGAAACCCCGATGTAAGTGCTCAGCGTGGAGCACAAGATAACTGTGAACTCATCCAAAATGTTCTGTACCAACATTTTCACCAAATGGCATTCAACTCAACCTACAAAAACACAAGTCCCCACTCAGGTCCATCATCAGCTAACGGAAATATAGCAGGCTTCCACGTTACTGGTAGCACAAAAGCCCTCAAAAAAATCTGCGCTCTCAATTCAAAGGCACCCTCTCTTCTGAGCTCCACAATGTGTCTAAACTACAGTAGCGTCCACATGTTTGGCATTATTGGAGTGATGAGAGCCCACTTAAGTGTACGGGGGCAGGTTTATAGAAGCACGAGCTGAGCATAATGTACGGGCACTACAATAACTGTAACGTCCTGGAGGTGGATTCACGGGACTGTGCACGGGACTCCCCCAGAGAGGCAACCCGAAGCTAAGCCCTATACAGGGTCTGTCCGATCACCCCACCAGAGGGCCTAGATGTACAGTAGCCGGAACACTGGAGGTACAGAGTATGAGTCTGAGTATGATTTTGAGTATGAGTATGAGTCCTTCAGAAGTCTGCACAGGAGATGTCTATAGTCCAAAGGGCACCGTAGGTAGGACGGATGACTGGAACCGGGTTCAGGTGCCGAGTAGGAACAGCAGACGGGATCCGGATCCAGCGTGATGTGCAGGCTGAAGTCACCAGGTGGAACCGGGGACCGGTGACTGGATCAGGCTGACGGATGATGGCGGGATCCACAGCAGACAGTCACCGTGACACTTCCTGGGGAACCGGCAATCTGGACAAGGTCAGGGCGGCAGACGGGCTGTGCGGAAGAGACATTGTTACTCATGAGACAAAGCACAGAGGGACCTGAACACCTAGCTATGGAAACATTTTGAACAGGCACCCCCGGAGGGGGAGTGAGAGGGGCCGCCGTGGGCAGGAGGACCAGAGACCGGAGCCTGACAGTACCCCCTCCCTCACGCCCCCCTCCCCGCAACCGGGACAAGAAGTCGCGTAGCAGAGGAGCAGCAATGTTCTCCCGGGGTTCCCAGGACCGGTCTTCGGGACCGTAGCCCTCCCAATCAACAAGGAAGAACTGCTTACCCCGCACTCTCATCATGGCCACTATGTCTCTTACCGCATACACATAGTCGACAGCAATAGGAGGAGGAGTGACCGAGGATGACTGGCTTGAGCAAGGATACATGGAAGGAGTTAGGGATCCGCATTGTGGCAGGGAGCTGCAGTTTGTAGGAGACCTCGTCGATCCTTTTGACGACCTTGAAAAGGACCAATGTACCGCGGACACAACTTGTAAGATGGAATCTTCAACCGGACGTATTTGGAGGCAAGCCACACCAAATCCCCAGGAGAGAAGCAAGGAGGGTCAAGGCGTCTCTTGTCCGCATGTTTCTTCATCTGGGCAGAAGCACGTTCAAGGGAGGTTTTGACAGAACTCCAGATATTAGAGAAGTCCCTGGACAGGGCATCTGCAGCGGGAACATCAGAAGTGGAGGATACTGGTAATGGGATGGAAGGCTTAAGACCGTAGACAACATAGATGGGAGAGCTGGAGGAGGAGGATACACTGACGTGAGGATTATGGGAGAACTCAGCCCAAGGGAGTAGCGTGGACCAGTCGTCATGATGGATGTTGACGTAGTGTCGAAGAAAGGAAGTCAGGACCTGGTTGACACGTTCGACTTGGCCATTAGACTGGGGATGGTAAGTTGAGAAAAAGTCCAGAGACACACTCCCAGATGTTTACAGAGCGCTCTCCAGAAGCGCAAGGTGAACTGAGTTCCCCAGTCTTTATTCTATATGCAAGGGAAAGCCGTGCAGCTGGAAGATATGCTGAATGAAGGCATCGGCGAGCTCCGGAGCAAAGGGTAGGTCGACCACGGGGACGAAGTGAGCCATCTTGGAGAATCGGTCCACCACGACCCAAGTGACCATATATCCGGAAGACAACGGCAAGTCTGTGATAAAATCCATGGCAATGTGTTGCCATGGAACAGAGGGAATCGGTAGAGGCAGGCGACGGCAATAGGGCAGGTGTTTCGGCATCTTGTTTCGGGCACAGGATGGACAAGCGGAGACAAAGGAGACGACATCCTTACGGAGAGACGGCCACCAATAGTGACGGACGATAGCGCTCCACGTTTTCTTCTGACCGGTGTGTCCGGCCACTTTAGAAGAATGACCCCATTGAAGGAGTCTGTCGGTCTCCATGACGAAGGTCTTCCCAGGGGGTGTATCTGTGCCAGGGTGACGGGAGCCACCGGGATGACCTTACTGGGACAGATGATGGACTGGTTCGTCTTTTCCTCTTGCTCTACCGGAACGAAGGACCGGGACAAGGCATCAGCCCGCACGTTTTTGTCCGCGGGCCGGTAATGTAGTTGGAAGTCAAACTGGACAAAGAACAGGGACCAACGGGCTTGTCGCGGGTTCAGTCTTCGAGCGGATCGCAGATACTCCAGGTTTTTATGGTCGGTGTAATTGATAACCGGCAATACCGCACCCTCCAACAGGTAACACCATTCCTCCAAAGCCAGCTTGACCGCCAGGAGCTCTCGTTCGCCAATGGTCTAGTTGCGTTCGGGTGCCGAGAAGATTTTGGAGAAGAAGCCGCAGGTGACCAACTTCCCGGTGGACGACTTCTGCATAAGCAGGGCCCCGGCTCCTGAGGAGGCATCCACCTCCAAGGTGAATTGTCAGTTCAACTCCGGTCTGTGGAGAACGGAGAGGAGGCAAACGCCCGTTTCAGATAACAGAAAGCGTCGTCGGCCTCAGGAGACCAGTCTTTTGGGTTGGCCCCCCTTCTTGGTCAAGGCAGAGAGAGGCGCCGTCAGAGCAAAGAAGTGAGGCATAAACTGGCCATAATAATTGGCGAAGCCTAGGAAGCGTTGGATGGCTTTCAGTCCGGAGGGAGGAGGCCACTTGAGGATAGAAGACATCTTCTCGGGATCCATCTGCAAGCCTGTGTCAGAAATCACGTAGTCCAGAAAGGGAAGGGACGTCCGTTCAAACACATTTTTCGTACTTGGCGTACAGACAGTTCTCCCTAAGCCTTTGCAGAACGAGTCATACGTTTTTTCTGTGGGTCGGCAAGTCCGGGGAATAGACCAGGATTTCGTCCAGATATACGACCACACAGTCGTAGAGAAGATCCCTGAAGACGTCGTTCACCAGTTCCTGGAAGACCGCCGGGGCATTACAGAGACCAAAGGGCATCACACAGTATTCGTAGTGCCCATCACGGGTGTTGAATGCCGTTTTCCATTAGTCTCCAGCGCAAATACGGACCAGGTTGTAAGCTCCGCGATGGTCTAGCTTGGTGAGATACGGGCCCCCCGAGCCGATCGAATAGCTCCGGGACAAGAGGTAGAGGATATTTATTTTTTACTGTGATCTGGTTCAAGCCCCGGTAGTCGATGGAAGGGCGTAAGTCATCTTCTTTCTTCTTGACGAAGAAAAACCTGGCTCCTGCAGGAGACGAGGATCTCCTGATGAACCCCCTTGCCAGGTTATCTGCAATGTAATCCAACATGGCCTGGGTCTCGGCAGGGGACAAGGGATAGATCCATCCATGGGGAGGAGTAGTGCCCGGCAGCAAGTCGATGGCACAGTTGTAGGGTCGATGTGGCGGTAATACCTCTACCTCCTTGTCGAAGACGTCCACAAAAGACCAATATGCGGAAGGCAGTCCCGGAAGGCAGTCCCGGTAGGGACTCCGGTGCCGGTGACTGATGGACGGGCCGTACAGACTGTAGACAGTTCTCGTGGCAAAACGGGCCCCAACGAGTAATGTTTCCAGAGCACCAACTGACGACAGGAATCATGTACTAACTAGGATTGGCCCAGCAGGAGTGAGTGAGCCAGTTTCGGGAGGACATATAGAGCAATCTTTTCGGTATGCAGAGCGCCATTATGGAGTTCCACGGGTTTGGTAATAAACAATACTGGTTCGGATAGGGGTTTCCCGTCCATGGAGGCGATCACGAGGGGTTTGAAAAGAGGGATGACGAGTACCCGATATTTGTCCACCGTAGCCTGTTAGACGAAATTGCCCGCTGCCCCCGAATCAAGGTGTGCCTCTGCCGTGAACCGGGTCTCCTCCGTTGTCACTTCGACAGTCAGCGTAACCGGGTCTGAGAGGGTTCCGGTACCTAGGCTGGCCTCTCCTACCAACCCTAGGCTTTGGAGTTTCCCGGCTTCTCGGGACAGGAACGAAGCAGGTGTGTACCGCTTCCACAGTAGAAACACAGACCCTTGGCGAGCCACTCTGCTCGGCGTTGCTCGGCTTGTCCCAGACGATCTATTTGCATAGGTTCGGGAGTAGAGTTGCCGGATGGCACTGACTGAGAGACGGTGGAGCTCTGCGGAGTAGAGGTGTGACGTGTCGGTCGCCTCTCCTGGGATACTTCCTTGGATCGTTCCTGGAAACTGAGACCAGACCATCCAAGGTTGGAGGAACATCACGACAAGCCAATTCATCCTTGATGTGGCCGGAGAGGCCCTCCCAGAAGGCTGCTGTCAATGCTTCGTTGTTCCATCCTAACTCAGAGGCAAGCGTGCAGAACCGGATGGCGCACTGGCCAACCGAAAGGGTTCCTTGGCGTAGCCGAAGGAGCGAAGAGGCCGCCGTGGAGGTACGTCTTGGTTCATCAAAGGTGTTACGGAAGGCCTCAAGGAATCCCCGGATGTCGGTAGTCACCGGATCTTCTTTCTCCCACAAGGGATTTATTCAGGCCAATACTTCACCCTCCAGATGGGACATCAGAAAGGCCACCTTTGCTTGATCAGAGGCAAAGAGTTGTGGAAGCAACTTGAAATGCAGTGAGCATTGATTTAGGAAACCTCTACAGGTCTTTGGGGTCCCCGCCGTACCGGGGCGGAGAAGCTAGGCGGAGTCTTGAGGTTGAAGAGGAAGCCACTACGGAAGCTGCTGCCGTGTTCTGATCCGACAGGGACTTGGCTGTTGCTTGAAGATTATTCAGACGGGTGTCCACTGAAGACATGAAGGCCAGCATGTGAGATTGGGTCTCGCGTTGTCGTACCAGTTCTTGTTGTAATCCGGCCAGCTGGGACGCTTGTGCTCCTGCGGAATCCATGGCCTGTTCAATCTGTAACATCCTGGAGGTGGATTAACGGGACTGTGAACCGGACTCCCCCAGAGAGGCAACCCGGAGCTAACCTCTATACAGGGACTGTCCGATCACCCCACCAGAGGGCCTAGATGCACGGTAGCCGGAACACTGGAGGTACAGAGTATGAGTCCTTCAAAAGTCTGCACAGGAGATGTCTACAGTCCAAAGGGAGCCGTAGGTAGGACGGATAACTGGAACCGGGTTCAGGTGCCGAGTAGGAACAGCAGAAGGGATCCGGATCCAGCGAGATGTGCAGGCTGAAGTTACCAGGTGGAACCGTGGACCGGTGACGGGATCAGGCTGACGGATGATGGCGGGATCCACAGCAGACAGTCACCGTGACACTTCCTGGTGAATCGGCAATCTGGACAAGGTCAGGGCGGCAGACGGGCTGTGCGGAAGAGACAGTGTTACTCTGGAGACAAAGCACAGAGGGACCTAAACACCTAGCTATGGAAACACGTTGAACAGGCACCGCCCACCTGGAAAGGGAAATCTTATATACCATGTACCTGTATCAGTCATTTACTGTTCCCGGGACGCTGGCCCTTTAAGAAGAGGTGAGTGAGCGCACCCGCGCCCTAATGTGCATTCGCGAGGCCCGAGTGCCGGAGACCAGTGCAGGAAGCGAGGAGGAAGCTGAAGGAGATGCAGGGGAGCCAGGCAGAGAGTGCTGGGTCGCAGGGAGACGCCGGGACCGGCAGACGGAAGGCACGTAGGACGCACCGGGGGGGGAGTGAGAGGGGCCGCCGCGGGCAGGAGGACCGGAGACCGGAGCAGTGAGTGACAGTCGGCGCCGGGGAGCGTGACATGTACTGGGCACATAGGCTTATTTGCAATTTTTAATTCTGCACCGTTCTCTGTGTTTGACACCATGGTGTTTTCCAGAGACTAAATAATCACTACACCCATGGATGAATTCTCAGAGGGGTGTAATTTCCTAAATTTGGTCACTTGAGGGGGATTTCTTCTGTTCTGGCACTTAGGGGCTCTGCAAATGCAGTCCACAAACTATTCTAGGAAAATCTGTGGTCCAAATATCAAATGGTGCCCTTTCCCCTCCGAGCCCTGTGGTGCGGCCAAACAGTACTGCATGGTCAAATGGAGAATATTGCCACGTTCAGGAGAAATTGGTAACATGGGCTTTTTTTTTACCTGTTCCCCTTGTGGAAATTGGAAATCGGGGTTTAGAACAACATTTTAGTGGTAAAAATGTAATTATTTTTTGTTCACTGTCCATAATAGGATACAATTTTGTGACACCTGTAGTATCAATATGCTTGCTGCACCCCTGGATGAATTCATTAAGGAGTGCAGTTAGTAAAATAGGGTCACTTGTGGAAGGTTTCTGCTGCTCTGGCACCTCAGGGGCTCTGCCAATGGGAAATTGGCATGCCCACACCATTCCAACTAAATCTGTACGCCAATATGGCGCTCCTTCATTTCTTTGTTTTGTACTCTGCCTCAGAAGTATTTTATATGGGGTACTGGCATACTCGGGATAAATTTCACTACAAATTGTATGGTTCATTATCTCCGGTTACCCTAGTGAATTTGACAAATTTGGGATTAAAGCAACATTTTTTGAGGTTAAAAATGTATAATTTTCATTTTTGCGGCTCAACGTTATAAAATTCTGTGATACCCCCAGGTGTTGCAGCTGCTCACCAACCATCTAGATCAGGAGTGAGGAACCTTTTTACTACCAGGGGCCATTTGTGAATTTCTATCAACCTTCAGGGGCCGCACAAAATTATCTGTGGGAAAATTACCAGGCTATATTTGATCAAGCAATTGACTCACCCCTACTATGGTGGCCGAAGCTACTTCTCTTTGGTGTGGCGGTTAATTTTCGGTGATATTGATCATGCAACTTTTCTTCTCACAACTACCGTATTTTTCGGACTATAAGACGTACTGGACCATAAGACGCACCCTGGTTTTAGAGGAGGAAAATAGGAAAATAAAATTTTAAGCAAAAAATGTGGTCATGACACACTTATGGGGCGAGGATCTGCTGCTGACACTGTTATGGGGTAATGTCCTGCTCATATACTCCCCAGCCTGCTCATATACTCCCCGTACTGCTCATATACTCCCCATGCTGCTCATAATAAACCCCTATCCTGCTCATATACCCCCATCATCCTGGTGTATGGCCGCATCCTGTGGCACATAAAAAAAAAAAATAAATAAACGTTCATACTTACCTTACCTCACCTCACTCCCTGCAGCACCACTCCTCTTACCATCTATGTCAGCGGCAGCGCCGCTGAGTGAAGCCATCCCCGTTTCCCTGCAGCATCACGATCTCCTCCTGTCTGTGCCGGCGGCTGCGTGTGGACACGTGCGCACAGCGATGACGTCATCGCTGTGCGCCCCGCTAGTCTCCACGCAAGTCAGCTGACCGGAGGAGACAGGAGGAGATCGTGATGCTGCAGGGGAACGGTGAGTAATGTGTACTGATTCACTGCCCCCCGCACGGATGATGATGTTCGGGGGGCAGTGAATACAGCCACACATGATCACTCCAGGCTGCAGTTGCCAGGGGTGATCATGCGGGCAGGCTGTTTATCCCTTTCCCATCACCCCGCCCACCTGTCAGTGCCGGCTTCAGCGCTGAGAGATGATGGGCGGGAGGATGAGCGTGCATATTAAATGAGCGGGTCCACGTGGTCACGGCAGGCTGCTACGATGACCCGCTCCACCGCAGCACCCTCATTCCCCGCAGCCCTATATTCAGACCATAAGACGCACCCCCCACTTTCCCCCAACATTTGGGGGAAAAAAAGTGCGTCTTATGGTCCGAAAAATACGGTACTTTTCCAGGTTTGTCTCGACCTGGAGTGCAGTCAACTCTTTGTGATAACAAGATTGGTAAATCATATATATCACATAACAGATGCTGGGACTGCTGTATACAGTTTATACACTGTGTGCAGAATTATTAGGCGAATGAGTATTTTGATCACATGATACTTTTTATACATGTCCTACTCCAAGCTGTATAGGCTTGAGAGCCAACTGCCAATTAAGTAAATCAGGTGATGTGCATCTCTCTAATGAGGAGGGGTGTGGTGTAATGACATCAACACCTTATATAAGGTGTGCCTAATTATTCGGCCACTTCCTTTCCTTTGGCAAAATGTGTCAGAAGAGAGATTTGACGGGCTCTAAAAAGTCCAAAATTGTGAGATGCCTTGCATAGAGATGCAGCAGTCTTGAAATTGCCAAACTTTTGAAGTGTGATCTCTGAACAATCAAGCGTTTCATGGCAAATAGCCAACAGGGTCACAAGAAGCGTGGTGGGCAAAAAAGGCGCAAAATACCTGCCCATGAATTGAGGAAAATCAAGCGTGAAGCTGCCAAGATGCCATTTGCCACCAGTTTGGCCATATTTCAAAGCTGCAACGTTACTGGAGTATCAAAAAGCACAAGTTGTGCCATACTCAGGGACATGGCCAAGGTAAGGAAGGCTGAAAAAGGACCACCTTTGAACAAGAAACATAAGATAAAACGTCAAGACTGCGCCAAGAAATATCTTAAGACTGATTTCTCAAAGGTTTTATGGACTGATGAAGTGAGAGTGTCTCTTGATGGGCCAGATGGATGGGCCAGAGGCTGGATCAGTAAAGAGCAGAGAGCTCCACTTCGACTCAGACGCCAGCAAGGTGGAGGTGGGATACTAGTATGGGCTGGTATCATCAAAGATGAACTTGTGGGACCTTTTCGGATTGAGGATGGAGTGAAGCTCAACTCTCAGACCTACTACCAGTTTCTGGAAGACAACTTCTTCAAGCAGTGGTACAGGAAGAAGTCGGTATCGTTCAAGAAAAACGTGATTTTTATGCAAGACAATGCTCCATCACATGCATCCAACTACTCCACAGCGTAGCTGGCCAGTAAAGGTCTAAAAGATGAAAAAATAATGACATGGCCCCCTTGTTCACCTGATCTAAACCCCATAGAGAACCTGTGGTCCATCATAAAATGTGAGAGCTACAGGGACGGAAAACAGTACCTCTCGGATCTGTGTCTGGGAGGCTGTGGTGGCTCCTGCGATCGTAAACAGATCAAGCAACTGATAGATTCTATGGATAGTAGGCTGTTGAGTGTCATCATAAAGAAAAGTGCACTAATTTTTGGGGGTTTTGTTTCTTCATGTCAGAAATGTTTATTTCTAAATTTTGTGGAGTTATATTGGTTTACCTGGTGAAAATAAACAAATGAGATGGGAATATATTTGGTTTTTATTAAGTTGCCTAATAATTCTGCACAGTAATAGTTACCTACAAAAACAGATATCCTCCTAAGGTAGCCAAATCTAAAAAAAATACTCCAACTTCCAAAAATATTAAGCTTATAATGATTACACTCTTATTGACTGCTGTGGATCATACTACCAGGATTCTCTGCACCACCGCTGATCTTATATATGGGACTGCGTCATAGATATACATCTATGGATAATCTTTAATTGCCTCCTGATGAACCATTCACTTGGGAAACACGTTGAGGCAGAGACATACCTCATTCATCTTAGATGGCTACTGTTTACAAACGGAATAACCTGGATACGTGACATCTGTAATATATGATCTTCGGACGAACAATGGACTGTATATTTATTATACCTATTTATGCAGCTCTACACGCTGTATAAATTGTATTGCATTGGATTCATCTTACAGTCAGAAAGTTAAGTCCTGCTCTGGGATATATGATTGTCTTTTTCCTTGTTTACGTTACAGTGCCTTTATTTTGAATTGTATCAATTTGTTAGAACAAAATATATCTTACCTTGTCCCTGACATTCAGGGTCAAGAAATTGATATCCTAACCCATTTACTGGGATAAATTGGTATTCAATATTTCAATTTGTCTTACCATAGTGTGATTACCACTTGTTGGTTTTATATTTAATAAATATTTATGGGGAAAAAAATATTTGTTATTTTGAATCATATATATTTCCCTAGACCTTGAGTGATTTGATAGTGCCCTTTGATGTGTATGCCCCCAGCATATCCAATGTGATGTATTTGCCCCATCCGTCCTGTGATATATATGCCCCCATCATCTCCAACGTGATGTATATGCCCCAGCCCTTCCTGTGATGTATATGCCCCAGCCCCTACAGTGATGTGTATACCTCCAGTCCCTCCTGTGATGTATATACCCAAGTGTCTCCTGTGATGCATATGCCCCAGCTCATCCAGTGATGTATATGCCCCCATGTATATATCACAGGAGACACTGGGGGATAACACATCACAGGAGGGGCTGGGGCTTAAACATCACAAGAGACACTGGGACACAGACATCACTGAGAGGCATATGGCTGAGGGGCACAGACAGCACTTGGGGGGACACGGACAGCACTGTTGGCACAAATATCACTGGGGAGTAGGCATCATTGGGGGGGCATGGACAGCACTGGGGGGCACGCACATCACGAGGAGGGCACGGATAGCACTGGGGCGCATGGACAGCACTAGGGAGGCACTGGAGAAAACGTATAACACTTGCGGTAAAACAGACATCACACACATCACTAGGGTGAACTGGGGGGCACGGACAGCACTTCCGGAGCACAGACATCACTAGGAGGGCACAGACAGCACAGGGGAACATGGACATCACTGTGGGGCACAAGACTGGGGGCAGCGCATAGCACTAGAAGGTAGCACAGAGCACTGGAGGGGGCACACAGCACTATGGGTGGCACACACACACAGCACTGGGGGAGAGGGCACACAGCACAGGGGGGCACACACAGCACTGGAGGAGGGGGCACACAGCACCATGGGTGGCACAGGGGTGCACATACACAGCACTGGGGGAGGGGGCACACAGTACTATGGGTTGCACAGCGTTGGAAGACATAAAGCTGCTGCTGCTTGTCTTCTGTGTTCTGTGGGATGGGAGCGCAGAACGCTAACCCCACCCTCAAAGTAAGTCCTGGGCATTCTGGCACTGGTACTCACGCGTTTAGTAGTGAACACTAGACTGGAGCCACACTTGCGTGTGACTCACGCGAGCCTCGCATATCGCATCACACGACACGGCCTGCTGCTCTCCGGCAGACAGGAGCATATCAGTTGCATAGAAATACATGCAGCTGACTTACTCCTGTCAGGGGAGTGTGCGGCAATGCCAGGTGATGCGATGTGAGTCACTCACAAGTGTGACTCCAGAATGCGCATCCTTGCAGGACGTGTATTTAAAGCGTCGACCACCGGCAAGATTCGGTAGCCGGCCCGAGCACTGCGACCCCAGGAATCTGCCTGAGGCCGCAGAAAACTTCATTGCGGGTCGCATACGGCCCGCGGGCCAAAGGTTCCCCACCCCTGATCTCCATAAATTCGGTCTAATTTCCAAAATGGTGTCACTTGTGGGGGAGCTCCATTGTTTAGGCACCTCAGGGGGCCTCCAAACATTGAAACCTTCTCAGGATCCTAATCATCCCAGGGGGAAACGCGTCGAGGCAGATAACTATGGGACAGAAGTACGGTGGTATCTCTGTAATTCTCACTTGGCCCGAAGGAATATCAAGTATACCCATGGAAGTGAATGCGGTTTATTGCATGTGATTATATTCCTATGGTCCTCTGTCTCCCTCTACCTTGTGGAGAAATTAGCTAAATTTCAGCGGCGACGGCTCAGTGGTGGAGCAGGCCGGTGCGGTGAGTGTCCCAGTCTGTCCATGGTGCTGGTTCAAGTGATGGCGCCCGGAGCGGCGCATGCGCAGATTGAGCTCTCATCCAAGGGCTCCATCTACGTACGCGCTGACTCTCGGAGCGGCATGTGCGTAGATGGAGTTCTCATCCAAGAGCTTCATCAGCGCACGTGCTGACACCCGGCGCCATCATTTGAAACCGGGACCGCGGACACAGTGGGACACCCGCCGCACAGCCACCGCAGTTCGCACAGCCGCACGCACAGGGTGACAGCCAGCAGGCCAGCCGCCCACCCGCACAGAGAGGCAGCCGGCACTGACAGGCAGCGGCACGCAGCCACAGGCACCCGGCCGACCGCACACAGAGCCGCACAGACAGTCCCACCGGTACGCTATATTCAGATTTTAAGTCGCACCCCTCATTTTCCTCCCAAATTTTTGGGAGGAAAAGTGTGTCTTATAATCCGAAAAATACGATATATCCCAACCTTACAGCTGCTGTCTATGCATGTTTACCTACCTGATCTGATATCTCCTTTCAGGTGGGCTCTCTGTACAGAGATCGCTCCATTGTAATCATATATCTGGACTGTACACCTAGATACAGGATTATTTGGTATCTGGAAGTCCTATGTGATCTAAGGACATAGAAAAGTCCTATATGGGTTAAGGATATCAGTATTTGTCAAGAAAAAATTTCTCTTGCAGTATATGCTTATACTTTTTGTATTAATTTGATTAAAGAAAACTATCTGATATATTCTCTAGATTATCCCCCTTTACTGGTGTATTTAGACATAGGGTTAATCAGGGCAAGGGAGGGAGAGCCACCGTGGCGTATAGGCCCTGCATAACAGTAGAGGTGCCGCCACTAGTAGGCAGGATTCATGGCAGATTGTGATAGGAAAAGATAGTACTCCCACTCATAATATACTAACAATCTTGTCCTAGGGTTGACATATCTTTTAACCCCTTCAGCCCCGGGGCACTTTCCGTTTTTGCGTTTTTGTTTTTTGCTCCCCTTCTTCCGAGAGCCGTAACTTTTTTATTTTTCCGTCAATCTTGCCATATGAGGGCTTGTTTTTTTCGGGACAAGTTGTACTTTTAAATGAAATCATAAGTTTTACCATATGGTGTACTGGAAAACAGCAAAAAAATTCCATGTGTGGAAAAACTGCAAAAAAAAGTGTGATGGCACAATAGTTTTTGGGATGTTTTATTCACGGTGTTCACTATATGGTAAAATTGATGTATGGGTATGATGCCTGAGGTCGCTGCGAGTTTGTAGACACCAAACATGTATAGGTTTACTTGTATCTAAAGGGTTAAAAAAAAATTCACAAGTTTGTCCAATAAAAGTGGCGCACGTTTTAAGCCATATTCCGAAACCCGTAGCGTTCTCATTTTTTGGGATCTATAGCTCAGTGATGGCTTATTGTTTGCGTCGCGAGCTGTTGTTTCTAATGGTACCATTTTTGCGCAGATGCTACGTTTTGATCGCCGTAAAACTTGCGGCGACCAAAAAACGTAATTTTGGCGTTTGGAATTTTTTTGCCACTACGCCGTTTACCAATCAGATTAATTGATTTTATATTTTGATAGATCGGGCATTTCTGAACGCGGCGATATCAAATATGTGTATATTTATTTATTTTTTAACCCTTTAATTTTCAATGGGGGGAAAGGGGGGTGATTTGAACTTTTAGGTTTTTTTTTTTTTATTTTTTAAAACTTTTTTTTTCTTTTTTTTTATTTTACTAGTTCCCCTAGGGGGCTATAGCGATCAGCAATCCGATCGCTCTTATCTATCTGCTGATCACAGCTATACAGCTGTAATCAGCAGATTCAGTTACTTTCTGTTTCTCTCTGCTCGCGGCCAAGGGAAAACGAAAGTGAATCATCATAGCTGCAGGCGTCATCATATGACCCTGTGCTACGATGGCAACCACCGAAAGTCACGTGATCACGCTTGTGACTTCCGGTGGGGGCGGCGGTAAAGTAAAAAACATGGCCGTGCGCATATAGATCTTACTGCCAGACTTTTGCAGCGAGATTTAAGGGGTTAATGGCCGCGGGTGGAAGCGATTCCACCCGCGACTAGTAGGCACACATGTCAGCTGTTGAAAACAGCTGATGTGTGCCGACCGCCGCCGCCTGCCCGCGGCAGGGGGCGGGGCTTAACGGGACACGCTCCATGACGGATATATCCGTCCATGGTCGTGAAGGGGTTAATATTGTGTGTCACAATTTTGTTTGGATAGTTTTTGTAACAAATAAGTAATATTTTATACTTTAAGATTTGGGGTAGAGATTTTTTTTCTAATATATGTTTTTTTATGGCCCCGGGGACAATATCTAATGGAGTAATAACACTATTCTGGGAAAAAAGCATTGTCTGCCTCATTGCAACCTCCAGCTCAAGGTTTGTTATGCGATGAATGACCTTTCCATATAGTATAAGCCAAAGCAATGTTATCCACAAGTCTTAGCACTCACCTCTGAATCATTGAATTCAGGTTTTTCATATGGTCCCACTGCCACAAGTATATAAATTCCAGCCCCTAAAGGCCCAGTCACGCTAAACAACTTACCAGCGATCCCAACAACGATCCAACCTGATAGGGATCGCTGGTAAGTTGCTAGGAGGTTGCTGGTGAGATGTCACACTAGCGACACTCCAGCGATCCCACCAGCAACCTGACCTGGCAGGGATCGCTGGAGCGTCGCTACACGAGTTGCTGGTGAGCTCACCAGCAACCAGTGACTAGCCCCCAGCCAGCAGCGCCGCGTAGAAGCAATGCTGCGCTTGGTAACTAAGGTAAATATCGGGTAACAAACCCGATATTTACCTTGGTTACCAGCGCACACCGCTTAGCGCTGGCTCCATACACTCATAGCCACAGTACACATCGGGTTAATTACCCGATGTGTACTCTGCTACGTGTGCAGGCAGCAGGAGCCAGCTTCTGCAGGGGGCTGGTAACCACGGTAAATCGGGTAACCAAGAAGCCCTTACCTTGGTTACCCGATATTTACCTTCGTTACCAGCATCCCCGCGCTCACGCTGCCAGTGCCGCTCCTGCTCCCTGCACACATAGGGTTAATTACCCGATGTGTAGTCTGGCTATGTGTAGTCTGGCTACGTGTGCAGAGAGAAGGGAGCCGGCACTGACAGTGTGAGAGCGGGGACACTGGTAACGAAGGAAAATATCGGGTAACCAAGGTAAGGGCTCCTTGGTTACCCGATGTTTACCGTAGTTACCAGCCTCCGCAGAAGCCGGCTCGCTGCTCACTGCACATTCAGTTGTTGCTCTGTCGCTGTCACACACAGCGATGTGTGCTTCACAGCGGGAGAGCAACAACTAAAAAATGGCCCAGGACATTCAGCAACAACCAACGACCTCACAGCAGGGGCCAGGTTGTTGCTGGATGTCACACACAGCAACATCACTAGCAACATCGCTGCTACGTCACAAAAGTTGTTCGTTAGCAGCGATGTTGCTAGCGATGTTGCTTAGTGTGACGTGGCCTTTAGACATGCAATCTACTCTGCAAATATTTGTGAAAGAGTAACAAATTCTAAAGTGCTTTCTGAATTCAACATGGCCCTGTAATATGTTGTCATAAGTCATTTCATGAAAGGCCAAAACTGACCTGGTTTTGTGTGAAATAACTTGACTGGCCATCGAAGAGTCCTAACCTCAACCCCATCAAACTCCTTTGGCCTGAACTAGAAATTACAAGCCAGGGCCCCTCGTCCAACATCAGTGGCTAACGTGATAAATAGACAAAAATTTGCATAGAAATACCTCAAAATTCTTTAGAAAGCCTTTCTAAAGAGTGTAAGCTGTAATATTCAACTTCTTATCAATGACTAGGGATTTAGAATGGGATGTCATAACACTTCCCTGGGTGTAATGTGTAGGCATCCCCATACTTTTGTCCATATAATGTGTAATAGGGTCTGCTTCTTCCAATGGTGAGAGTTGAAGATTGGTCCTATGCTGTTGTGTTAATCTGGTACGTGTATGAGATTACTAATTGGTTTTGGTATATATTTCAGATCGTCTTAAAAACACAACAATAGAACATAAAAATATACTCAAGTACACAAGACCTAGGTAAGCACTAAATATGACTGTGATTCCGGTACCTTTACATTGTATTGTAAGGCTTTGTTCAGACATTCCTTAGTTATTTCCGGTTTTTGATCCGTCTTGAGATCAGAAAAACCGAAATAAAAAGATGAAATGTATTCCTTTGAATGAGCATTGAAATGTCCTAAAATGTCTTCAGGTTTTTGTTTTGTTTTTTCTAATCCGATTATTTTATAAGGCTGCGTTCCCATGTCCTCTAATCATTCCGTTTTTGGATCTCTTTGGAAAATGTAAAAACAGATCAATTAACGGACTGATCCAAGGGATCGCTTTCATAATCAATCCGTTAACGGATCCTTTATAATTAAAGTCAATGGTTCTATTAATGAATCTGTTATTGTCTTATATCGCTATTTAGATAGATAGCTTGTATACATAGATACATAAATAGACAGATAGCATAAAGATAGATGAATAGATAGAATAGATTGGTATAGAGATAGCTAGATAACTTGGACAGCTGTTTAGCTGAATTAACAATTTTAGAAAGAAAAAAAAAAAAATGACATAGGGTTCCCCCCCAAATTTTCATAACCAGCATAAGTACAGCTGCAGGCTGCAATCCTCAGCTGTACCGTGGCTGGTTATCCAATATAGAGAGAATCCCATTCTTTGAATAAATTAGTGAAAAAATAAAGGGTACAATCCCATGTTTCCAAAAGCAGCCAAAGGACAGCATACAAATAAGCGCGATGATCTCATACTCAGTCACAGTCAATGAAGAACAGAACGATCTCCATTGACTGTGAGAGCACTCCATGCTGCCTCACAAACTACTGTGTGACAACCACTGGAGTGACCTGAGATGAGGCCAACCCAGGTCCTAGCAGCGGCTCACACGGCAGTATGTGAACGACCACGATGTCAGGAGTTCAGATGAGTTTGTTGCCAGAGGCAGTCTTGTAGACTGAAGCCCTCGTGGGCAGGGTCCTCTTTCCTCTTGTACCTGTCTGTGCCTTGTTTTGTTTATGATTATTGTACTTGTCTATATTTTGTTTACCCATTTTCAAATGTAAAACGCCTTGGAATAAATGGCGCTATAATAATGAATAATAATAATAATAATCCCATGGAGATGATTGCTGTTTAAAAGCCGCACAGCACCCGAGCTTGACCCAGCGTGTCCTACAGCCACTGATCTGTGACGCACATCACTGATCGGTGTCCATGCTCAATTTTAGTCAAGCCTTTTTTTTCTTTTGGTCCGTTCTCCCCCTCTCCTCTTTGCTCCTCGACTGTACGTGCATACTGCAGTCACCGAACCACTGATCAGTGACACACATCACTAATCAGTATTCATGCTTGATTTTGGCCAGGACTTGTTTTTTTTTTTGGAATATTGGTATTTTATATTCACACAGTGCACCTTTTTTTTGTTGTCAAAAAGATCACCAAAATGCATGCATTTTCTTTTCCCCAGTAAAGTACGAGATTTATATTTTGCTGTCCACACTGTGCATCATTTTCTGCATCTTGCCTGCGTTTTTGAAGATGCAGCCAGGATGCAGCATGTCAATTCCTTTTGCGATTTCCAGTGTTTTTGAGCCCTTAGAGTCAATAGATTTGCGGGTGCGTTTTTTGTGCATTTTTTGGGGGGCAAAAAACGCTGCATCTTTGTGGTTGGCAAAGATGCACTGTGTAAACATACCCTAACACTCCAGTATTCCGCATAGCTATGCCCCAGACATGCTTTGAGCCCATTCATAAATTTCTACATTTCATGGATAATTCAGAATGTCCTTGCCAAGTTGACCTGGATTTTCAAAATTCATCCGGTGATCAATCACTTCAGTAGCAAGTTTGCTGAAGGCTACATTCCCCAAAGAGAACTCTGTGTGGATGAGTCCCTCATCCACTTCAAGGAGAGGCTGCATTTCTGTCAGTACCTGTCCAATAAGAAGGCCAGGGTACGTGATCAAACTATACAAACTACGCGAGAATATCTCTGGGTACTGATCCAATCAACGTAATTCCCACCTGCTCTGGGATTGAGTGGAAAATTGTGTGGGATTTGGTGCACCCACTGCTGGATAAGAGTCATCACCTGTATGTTGATAACTTTTATACCAGCATCCCACTTTCCAAATCCCTCTCTGCCTGAGCAAACCACAGCTTGTGGTATTGTGCGCAGAAACCGAAGGCACCTTCCTATATTGCTTATTGGGCAGATGCTCCGAAAGGGCGAAAGCATAGCCCAATGTAGCGACTACATGCTAGTGGTCAAGGACAAGAGGGACATCCTTTTTCTTGACCACAATACATAGTCCTTGCAACATTGCCACCGCTGTTCGAGGTATCTCTGGAATCCCCCAACCCCTGGGTCTAACAGTTTTTGTAATGCCAGTCATTTTTGGGCACCAAGGGGACAGGCGCTAATAAAGTGCCCCTTCTTTCCGCAAAAAAAAGCAAAAGGAATTTCTCCTCATATGGGACGTCCCTCCAAGCTGCATGGGCTCGAGTGAGCCTCAGGAGGCAATACAGCATAGCAAGATCCTCGCAGAGAGTCTTGGTATTATGAGACCTCTGACAGAACCGGCAATCATTATGGATTACAAGCGACATGGCACACTCAAGGGAGGGAGGAGTTTCATACATGACCATTGCCTCCTTTACCTTCTCAGACACCTCCGTTAAAAACTGGTTCTTGGGAGCTGGGTCATTCCACTGAGTGTCAACGGACTAGTGCCGGAATTCAGCGCAGCAATACTCTGCTGGCCGATTCTCCTGGTGCAGTGAACGAATCGTAGACTCTGCTAACACACCTTATCTGGATCGTCATGGATAAGAGCGAGCGCAGAGAAAATCCCATCCAATGACAAAAACACAGGTGACTCAGAAGGCCAGGAAAAAGCCCATGCTTTTACGTCTCCACTCAGAAGCGAGATACAATACCTCACTACCAGAGAAAAGGGGATGTATACGAAAAAAAAACAATTTGCATGCCTCCCTGAAGTTAACAAACGCTGCGCTCTTTTGACAATCTTTCTGAGAGTGGCACTTTGGGTTCAAGCACTCTGGCAACCAACACAGATTGCCATGGATTAGCAGACTGCACTTGTTGAACCACCCTATTTCATTCTGCCAACTATCATGGCCAAGTATAATGCCAAAGGGTGGGACACCAAAAAACTGTATCACACAACTTGCACAGATTGAGATATAATACATGATAAAGAGGATATACAGAGCAGGAAATAACCAGACGACAAAAGGATTTCCACAGCACACCAAGCAGCATCCAATAAATCACCAGCAACAGGAACATAACAGCACATGGACTGGTTTAGCAAAAGCTAAGGGAGGACAGGCTCCGCCATCTTAAAAAGGCGGGGAATAACTGTGAAAGGTCTCCCACAGAATGTGATCTTAGAGGTACAGTGCTGGCCAAAAGTATTGGCACCCCTGCAATTCTGTCAGATAATACTCTGTTTCTTCTTGAAAATGATTGCAATCCAAATTCTTTGGTATTATTATCTTCATTTAATTTGTCTTCAATGAAAAAAAAAATTGTCATAAAGCCAAATTGGATATAATTCCACAAACATAAAAAAGGGGGTGAAAAACAATATTGGCACGGTTTGAAAAATCATGTGATGCTTCTCTAATTTGTGTAATTAACAGCACTTGTAACTTACCTGTGGCACCTAACAGGTGTTGGCAATAACCAAATCACACTTGCAGCCAGTTGACATGGATTAAAGTTGACTCAACCTCTGTCCTGTGTCCTTGTGTGTACCACATTGAGCATGGAAAAAAGAATAAAGACCAAAGAACTGTCTGAGGACTTGAGAATCTAAATTGTGAGGAAGCATGAGCAATCTCAAGGCTACAAGTCCATCTCCAAAGACCTGAAAGTTCCTGTGTCTACGGTGCGCAGTGTCATCAAAAAGTTTAAAGCCCATGACACTGTGGCTAACCTCCCTAGATGTGGAAGGAAAAGAAAAATTGACGAGAGATTTCAACGCAAGATTGTGCGGATGGTGAATAAAGAACCTCGACTAACATCCAAATAAGTTCAAGCTGCTCTGCAGTCCGAGGGTACAACAGTGTCAACCCGTACTATTAGTCGGCGTCTGAATGAAAAGGGACTGTATGGTAGGATACCCAGGAAAACCCCACTTCTTACCCTGAGACATAAAAAAGCCAGGCTGGAGTTTGCCAAAACTTACCTGAGAAAGCCTAAAACGTTTTGGAAGAATGTTCTCTGGTCAGATGAGACGAAAGTGGAGACTTTTGGGAAAAGCCATCAACATAGAGTTTACAGGGAAAAAAAAAAAAAGGCATTCAAAGAAAACACGGTCCCTACAGTCAAACATAGCAGAGGTTCCCTGATGTTTTGGGGTTGCTTTGCTGCCTCTGGCACTGGACTGCTTGACCGTGTGCATTGCATTATGAAGTCTGAAAACTACCAACAAATTTTGTAGCATAATGTAGGGCCCAGTGTGAGAAAGCTGGATCTCCCTCAGAGGTCATGGGTCTTCCAGCAGGACAATAATGACCCAAAACACACTTCAAAAAGCAGTAGAAAATGGTTTGAGAGAAAGCACTGGAGACTACTAAAGTGGCCAGCAATGAGTCCAGACCTGAATCCCATAGAATACCTGTGGGTTAGATCTTAAAAATGGAAGTTTGGAGAAGGCACCCTTCAAATCTCAGGGACCTGGAGCAGTTTGCCAAAGAAGAATTTTCTAAAATTCCAGGAGAGCATTGTAAGAAACTCATTGATGGTTACCGGAAGCGGTTGTTCGCAGTTATTTTGGCTAAAGGTTGTGCAACCAAGTATTAGGCTAAGTGTGCCAATACTTTTCTCTGGCCCATTTTTGGAGTTTTATGTGAAATGATCAATGATTTGATTTTTGTTTCATTCTCTTTTGTGTTTTTTCATTGCAAGCAAAATAAATGAAGATAATAATACCAAAGAATTTGTGATTGCAATCATTTTCAAGAAGAAACTGAGTATTATCTGACAGAATTGCAGGGGTGCCAATACTTTTGGCCAGCACTAACTAGCAGAGATTAACTCCTTTAAGCTGAGCATACAGCTGGTCGACTATCTGTAGTCTACCTGTGCAATGCAGAAGTACCAGAGAAGGCATAATGTGGAGTGTCAGATTTTGCAGTATGAACAGCGTCAGATGTCACCATGACAAAGCAGGCAGATTTGGAGCCAAGCACCGTGTGACAGTATTGCGATAGTATAATTGAGGGTTGTAAATTTTGTAGAGTACATCAGGTTGGCATATGGGGCCCTCCACTTTTCCAAACATTAGGTCCTTGATCACTGCCTTCTGAATTGAAGAAATATGCCAGCCTGGCCTGCACATAGTGATAGCATGCAAACGTGATATACAGTACTATCTGTATGATGTGCATGTCCAGCTTTTTTTAACATCGCGTTCTTTATTTTACCCCAGGTCACAGTCTGATTTGGGGACCTGTATTGGTGTACTTCCTATAGTGGTGAGGATTCTGCCATTTCTGTGTATTGTGGACAGGATAAGCACAACCCTTATGTACTTATACTTGACCAGCATTAGGTTGTTGCTGCATTGGGCTCTGCTCTCATCTTATCTCATCAGCTGCCCAGTTAGCAACTAAGCGAGGCCTCGTAGTTTCTGCGCACCGTACCACATGCTGAGGTAGCTTTGGCAGAGAGGGACTTGAAGAGTGGGATGCTGGTGTAGAGTTATCTACATAGAGGTGGTAACCCTGATTCAGCAGTGGGTGCACCAATTCCCACACAGTTTTTCCACTCACTCCCAGGACAGAGGGCATTTAGGGGGTTCAATCCAGGTGTCCTTTGCAGGGCTGTGGAGTCGGTAAGCCAAACTTGTGACTCAGACTCCTCAATTTCCCTTGCACTGACTCCAAGACTCCGACTCCCATATATATTGCTTATATTTAAGAAAAATGTAGTACAATGTGAACATCAGACATTTAATCATTTTTATGATGCAATAATCAAGATATTTAGATAGAACATAAAATATTTTTATTGGAATACAACTTTAGAACACAAAAAACTGCAATAAAATTGTAAATATGTAATACACTGTGAATATATATTACACATATATATAAACAAAAACATACTAAATAACATTTGTGCAGTCTATGAATTTGTTCTAAGAAATAGAATTGCTTCCATCAGATCCTCCTTCATAGATGACCTCAAATCTGACCTAATAATTTTAAGGCTAGAGAACAACCTCTCTACACTAACTTGGGTTGGAGGGAAAGCCGTAACCACATGGGCAACATCTCTAACAATTGCCGGGTATAAAGGAATTGCCTCATGCACAGTCAGTTTTGATGAACGGTTGAATTTTTGTGTTCCTTTGAGAGCACGTGAAAAATTTGCTGAAATATGGTCAATCTGCTTGCTATAGGAGACGGAGTGAAATCTTTTTCCTTGCGGCAACGCTTTTCCTGCTCCATTTCATCCAAATACTTGTCAAAGTTAAACTCCTCATCTGATGAGGATGAAGATATGGCAGCAGTAGCACTGTCAGGACCCAAGTCCTCTTGTGCCTGGCAGTCCTGTAGGCCACTCATCCTAACTGCTACCTCAGTCAGAGCTTCTTTTCCTTTAGTAAGCTGTTGATCATCAAGCAGTATACAATGACTTGGGTCCACATTAACAGCTGCCAGAAGAATTTTATTGTCTCGCTCCGTTTCATTGAAGCAGAAATGCTATCTGCGATTAAACCTCTTTGGGACAGGCAAAATAGCAAGTTCTTCCACTCCCTTATGAAAATGCCAGGAGTTAAATCCTCAGCTTGTAATTTTTTTACTCACGGTGAGTGGGTGATTGAGCAATTCCTTCAATTCAGCCACCTGTGTCCATTGACCTTCATTTAGGGTTACCAGAGGGTTTGCCATATCTATCAGAAACTGTTTTAGTTCAAACAATCGCTCAATCATTAAATAAGTGCTGCTCCACCGAGTGCCTTTATTGACAATTGCCCCTTTCCCAGCACGTCTCTTTAAGATGGAATCAATTTTAGGGGTTCTGGTGGCAATAACCAATTTCCTCGCTTTTCCAATCAGATTTCCAGCAAGTCCCTCTTGCAAACTATCTCTTATTGCCAGCTGCAGTGTGTGAACAACACAGCGCATGTGATGAATATGAAAGTGTTTTGAAGCAGCTTCAACAAGATCGTCTAATTCTAAAGTATCATTTTGTTGTTTTTCTGTTGTAATATCTGTTTGTTCCTCAGTTACATGAACAGCACTGTGGCCTTTCATCTCAAACATACTGAATCCTAAATTTTCTTCTAGCTGTTCATTAGTCTCATTCATCAGTTTAATTGTACTTATGTTTGAAGCATTGTCTGTTACAATAGCAAGAACCTGTTCTTTTTTGATTTCGTAATCTTGCAGAACGTTTTGCACTAAGGCCTGGAGAAACTGGCTGGTGTAATGAGCTTTAGTATTTTTTACTGCCAGCGACTTGGTAACAATTTCTTTGTTGTCACAAACATATCGAACATTGGTGGCAAAATAGTTCACTCTGTGATGTGTGCAGGCATCCATTTTAAGAAACATGAAGCATCTTTTGAGAGTCTTTTTAAGATCTTCCTTTTGTTTAAGGGCTTCTTCAATCACTAATTTTCTAATACTTTCTCTTTCCAGAGCAATACCAAGTTTGCGGGCCATTTCTCCTTTAAGAGCTGTAAAAGCTGGTCATGCAAATTATGTTAATGGTACACTGTCCTTCACAACAAGCTGTATGAGCTGTCTTTTAAACATATCTGCTATCATTGTTACAGTAACTTTGTCACTTACAAAATATCTTGTTAATGATGTTTGAGGTGCTCTTTCCTCCACCCTTGTCCGGCAGGAAATGCTGGGCACTGGTTTCTTGGTGCTGCTGTTACCTTTCTGAGTCACAGCTTTGAATACTTCTGGGTGGAAGCGTTGTAAATGTCTTTTTAGATTGGAAGCTCTTGTAGGAGCATTTTTATCACCGCCTGAGTATGCACTGATTTTGGCATGAAAGCATTTGTTTTCATCTGGGTCACTTGTCATGCATTGACACACAAAATATTTTTTATCTTGAGTCACTGTGAAATGCTCAAATACAGCTGACTTCATAGGGAGCATCTTAGACATTTTGTAATCATATAATTTAACTCATAATAATTTTGTCCTATAAAAAAAAAAAAAAAAAAGTATATTATAATTCCAGCACGAACAGGGAACCATGTACAGTGGAGAATATAAGTATTTATTTGATACACTGACAATTTTGCAAGTTTTCCCACCTACAAAAAATGGAGAGGTCTGTAAGTGTACACTTCACCTGTGAGAGACAGAATCTAAAAAAATATCCAGAAAATCACATTGTATGATTCAAATAATTTGCATTTTACTGCATGAAAAAATACTTGCTTGATACAATAGAAAAACAGAACTTAATATTTGGTACATAAACCTTTGTTTGCAATTTTGTTTACAATTACAGAGGTCAGGCGTTTCCTGTAGATTCTGTTTCTCTCAGTTGAAGTGTACATAAGATAAAAATGTCAGACCTCTCCATTCTTTGTATACTGGCCAACGATGCAGCAGCGATACGGATCTGCAGAACGACCTAGCTAGTCATTGGGGACGTGTCAAAGCAGCTTTTTGAAAGGGAAGTCGCTAACGAAGTCGTTATAACTGTGCCAAACACACCGATGCATGCTGCACATTGGGAAATAAAGGACCAAAAAATGGTCCTGAAAGATTTGTAGCAATCAGCGAGCTCACAGCGGGGGCCAGGTCGCTGATGCGTTTCACACTGCAATGTCGCTGGGGAGGTCGCTATTACGTCACAAAACCGGTGACGTTACAGCGATGTCGTTAGCGATGTTGCAGTGTGTAAAGGGGCCTGTAGGTGGGAATCGACAGTGTATCAAATACTTATTTTCCCCACTGTATAACTTTAGATAGAAATAAAACAAACTTTGCATAAATCAATAGTACAGATGATGGGTATAAAGTTTGTAAAATATGTCGTTAAATAGCTTTACTTTGAATTTCCAATCTCAGGCTTTTCTAAAGCAGGCTTTACACGCTATGATTTCGCTACAGCGATCTCGTTAGGGTCACGGATTTTGTGACGCACATCCGGCTGCTGTAGCGATGTCGTAGCGTGTGACTCCTAGGAGCGATTTTAGATCGTTCCAAAAGGTCCAAAATCGCTCCTCGTTGACATGGGGCTCCACTGGCAGTTATCGCTGCTGTCGCAGGGGCGAAGTTGTTCCTCATTCCTGCGGCAGTGCACATCGCTACGTGTGACGCCGCAGGAACGAGGATCATCTCCTTACCTGCCTCCGGCCACAATGCGGAAGGAAGGAGGTGGGCGGGATGTTACGTCCCGCTCATCTCCGCCCCTCCGCTTTCATTGGGCGGCCGCTTAGTGACGTCACTGTGACGCCGAACGGACCGCCCCCTTAGAAAGGAGGCGGTACGCCGGTCACAGCGACGTCGCTATGCAGGTAAGTATGTGTGACGGGGGTGCCGGATTTTGTGTGCGACGGGCAGCGATATGCCCGTTTCGCACAAACGATGGGGGTGTGTCGCATGCTAGCAATATCGGGACGGATATCGCAGCATGTAAAGCCACCCTTAGGCACAGCTCACTAAATGTTTCACAACAGATTGCTTCAGTCTATGAAGAGAGGAGGAGGGAGTGAGCAAGTTTGTTGTGTATCATACTCCAGGAACAAAGAAACTGATAACAGAGCTAATAGCTTGATGTTTTGGCTTCTATACTTATACAAGTCCTCATCAATCCTGTTGCTGTATTTTCCCTGTATATTGTATGTATATTGTATAGAAGATATCCTTCCAAAAGTACATGAGCTCAAAGAAAAAACAAATAAGCATACAGAGAGAACATACAGTATACTGGACTATTGATTTATGCACGGTTTATTGAAAGTTTAAATATTCTTCAAGAAGTAATTACTTTAATCTTGTTATCCTGTTCACTCTAGCAATTCTGAGATGAGTGCAGGCCTTCCTTCTTTCTTACGCTTACTTTTTACCCTTGCCTGTAGAGGAGGAGCTTCACTGGTGCTCAAGTGCAGCACAGACTTATCTCAGTTAAGACAGAGCCTAGATCCTCAGGCTACATACATTCACACACAGCAATTTTTGCGGATCCGTTTTTTTGCAGTGAAATGCAGTGACTTTAGGCATCTCAGCAAAGTGAATGGGTTTCAAGATATGACATTCAGACACATCGTTTTGTGACGATCCATTTTTGGGCTCAAAAACGGATCCTCACAAAGAATGAGTGTGACGCCCTAGCACACCAGGTAGTCACACAGTCTAGGCCCCCGCACAACACCTTCCCACAAAGGGTCACACCAGCTGACCTGAAACCCTAGCCACCTCCCTTAGGGTAGGACAGACACACCAGTGGCCCGGACCAGGTGGATGAGAAACGCCCACCTAGGGGTCTAGAGAACCCGGGGCGGGAAAAGAAGTAGTTTTAAGTTCGAGTTTAAGCTGAATTGAGGTTCAAGTCTGAAGTGGAGAGGAGTGGAGAAGTGAGGAGTTGAAATTGAAGTTCATTGAGCAAAGGCGTCGGGGTTGGAGCCCCGGCGTGCTGGCTAGGTGGCAGACAGTGGACCGTGACTGCAGGAGACGGGAAGACGGCTGCCAGAGATAAGAGGTGGACCGGGATAGGTTGGAGCCCGCCGGTACCGACACCGGAGAACCGACCCGGAAACCGTGCACAAAGGGGGTACTTGGACCCTGAAAACTAGGACCGGAACCACCGGCCTAGCTAATTAACCAATTGAGGGCAGGATTATAGGTCCTGTCTCACCAAAAGTACCAAAAATCAAACAACAGCTCACCGCGGGGGATAGGGCATCCGCCAGGACCCGGTAGATCCCAAGAGCCAGCGTCAGCGGGCACAGCTCCCACCCATAGTTCTGGGAGTGGGCTTCCATGTTTCATACTGGAGAGCCCAAAGAGAACTCACAACAGTGCAGGGAGAAGTGATACAGACCACCAGCCCGGGCGTGGGACCTGAATACATCCGGCCGCGGCCACCATCACCTTGGTTTACCAGTGGACTCGTCTGAATTCTTTAATTGTGAGTAAGCTAACAATCCCCAGTCTGACCGGGCGTGCCGACCCCTACAATCATCACCCTTAGCACGGAGACATTGGGCCCTGGGGCATCCATCCCTACCCACGGAGGGGTTAACATCAAGCTGCTATCACATTGCCCCCGGGGTACCCCGCAATAGCAGCGGTGGTGCTACACTTCACCATACGCCGTGGGTGGCGTCACAGACAGTATACGGCAATTCCCGTATAAATACGTTCCCTTTATTTGAAGTGTCCTCACGACCCTCGGGGCCGGTGGAACCCCTCGATCCACACTGCGGATCCGGACCCGAGCAGCTCGGCTGCTGGCATGGGGGCGGCACACCTCAAAACTTGGCATCGCGAACAGGATTGTAACCCATCCACTTACCTGTGGAAGTGCGCCTTGTTCTGGACTGTCAGCGGTGCTCCGCTGCAATAATTTTTGAAAAGTCGCCATTTTGCCGCCATTTTTGGGCGCGAAAAACGACAACCCAGCGTCTTCTTCCCCAGGAAAGGGCGCGAAGTTGAAACCCCGTCCCCTGGGAACAAGGGCCGGAAGGAAGTGACCCTGAGCCCGAAAAATGAAACTGAGAGACACGAGAAAGGTCTGCTCCCAAAAAACCAGGGGGAGGGCGAGAATTGCAGCATGTAATCCGAGGAGATAAGAGGCAGAGGGACACCAGGACTCTGCCATCCTTTGGTTCCTGGAAACCATCTAGAGAGGATGTCTGCCCGGTCCGGCGACCTGAACATGGAGGAACCAGCTCCCGGGACTGCTGAATGGGTGGAAGCCCAGACTGCAAGATGTGCCGCAGGATTCAGACCCAGGCCAACTATATGCTGGTGAGATGGACGGCCGAGATGAGGAATCTGGCTGCAGCCGTCCGGGCACGCGAAGAGATGGCGGCCTCGGAAGAGCGGGTTAACGACCCACGCCCCTATGTTCCATCGGAACCAGCCCACCAGGCTGAGGAGCTCGGTCCGCCCCCGTCCGCCACGTCGCCTCCCTCGCTGCCCGTATCTGCAGTTAGTGACCCAATCGGTCCGCTGCCCCAAGCCACGGCAGCGGAACCCATTCCATCTTCCCACGAGGACCCGGCAACGGAGCCCTCAGGCCATGCGCACACCACCGCGCCGGCACCCATACCAGCCCCGCGCCAGACCAGAGCCCAGAAGACGTCCCCTCTGGCCCCGAGCCCAGCTGCGCCAAAGATGACATCATCCCAGGTCCCGAAGATAGCGGCGCGCTTGATGACGTCGGCCCCGGCAATCCGCCCGGCCGCAACAGAGGCGACGCCCGACCGGAAGTCAGCACCAGCAGAGACGCCGACCGCTCCCCAGTACCCGGTTCCCACTGAGGCGCAGCCGGGATGCACCTGCAGAGCAGGCCGCGGATCCGCGGAGCCCTCCACTTCACGTGAGGCTGGTCGTAGCCGGCAGTGAGGGCGTCCGGATGATCCAAACCCCTGAGCAGGAGGAGGCGGAGCACGGAACCAGTGCCCCGTATTGGCAGCGGCAGCAGCTGAAGACAGAGATCACGGCCCAAGAGAAGCGGAAGGCAAAAGTGCTGAACCGACAGGTCACCTTACAGGTGCGGGGCCCTACTTATCTAGGACAGGTCCGGCATTTTAACCCCCAAAAGGGATGGGGTTTTATATACAAGCCGGGCCTGGAGGCCGAGATATTCGTCTCCCGAAGAGATGTGGCCCCACACCTACCTACTGGCCACCCGGATCGAGATCTGGAGCCCGGAGAGTTGATCTCATATACCCGACACTGCGGAGAGAGGGGGTGGTTCACCCTCGATGTGAAGAGATGGGTGAAAGGTGGGGATCAGTTGCACCTCCACCACTCTCCGCCATTTCCAAGCAAGGATGATGAGTATGAGGTAGTGTCGCGGGCGGGGAGGGCGCTGTGCTCACTACGCTCGGGTCCGGCGCTGCTGCTGCTGCTCGGTGGCTCGAGCGGTGGGCCGGATCCGGGGACTCGAGCGGCGCTCCTCGCCCGTGAGCGAAAGGGGGTAGTGTGGTTTGGGGGATTTGGTCCGTGACGCCACCCACGGTTTGTGGTGAGGTTGGGGCACCACCGCTGCTATTGACGAGGATCCCGGGAGCGATGGCAGGGAGCAGCTGGGATGTTTCTCTCCCCTCCGTGGGTAGGGGGGTTGGTGATCCCGGGGCCCGGTGAGGTGACGGGGAGGCAGCGGCGGGGAGGTGCAGGGTCGCTTGGACTGCGCAGCGCGGTGCCAGACGGCACGGTAGTACTCACTCAGCCACAAATGGATGCAAAGTCTCTGGTAAAATAAACGGCTGGATGGACGGGTCCCGCAGCCGGCTGCTGTGGTTTCTCCCGGACGGTTGGTGGTGGCTGCCTTTCCCTGCACCTTTTGTGTATCTTCGGTCCCGATGGCTTCCCACCGGTAACCCGATCCCCAGCTTGTATATGGGCCGGAGGAGCCCTTTTGCCCGCAGGCTCTGGCCCTGGGAACCCTAGCTGTGGCGGTAGCTGTATTTCCCTTGTGCTAGTTGGACGGTTGCCTTCAAATCGGGTCTTGGCTGTTTGGAAACCCCTGGTGTTCCGGTCACTAACGGATTTGACCTGTTTAATGGCGACTCCAAGCCTGGTCGGGGTCCGCAGGCCCTGCCGGTTTGTGCTGGCTTCACTTCGCTCCCTGGTTCGGTACCGGCGGGCCACCGCCCGTCCCCGGTCCTATGGTTCCGCGTTGATCTGCCTCTCCTGCAGACGGCCACCACCGTCTGCCAACCTTGCTCTTGGTGCCCGGGCCACGTACCCGGACACGGTCAGATTGCTCCTCTACTACCACTTTACTCCTCACTCTTTCCCTTCCCTAACTGTTCTGACTTCCATTCCCGCCTCCAGGACTGTGAACTCCTCAGTGGGTGGGGCCAACAGCCTGGCTCCACCCCACCTGGTGTGGACATCAGCCCCTGGAGGGAGGCAACAAGGATTTTGTGTCTGACTGATGTGCCTATCTCGGGGTGGGGCTGTTGTGTTGTAGTCCCTGTGACGACCTGGCTAGTCCAGGGCGCCACAGTAGCGGTTCCCGGCTATTTCAGTTAACCCCGTTGTAATTTTACAGTTTTAATGGACCACGGTAGAGAAATGGCAGGCCAACCCAAAAACTTTTGAGCCTTGTAAATACCCCATCCACCTTCTAGTTGTTTGCCACAGTCTCTGGAGAGGCCGATTGGAGGAAGGGCCTGCGATGGAGGAGGCCGAGGCCCAGTCACCACTGCAACTGGTGGCTAACCTCCAGGCCAGGGGTCCCCAGACTAGGGGCCCGTGATAAGGACTGTCAGGTAAGGAACTTTTTACCCGGCCCGTATGGACGTCACCCGGACTCGTTCCTGGACTTGGGAAAGGGGTGCGCACCAGTGCTTAGCGGTGGCACCAGGGAACAGGTTGTTTGGGGTGGGTGCAATGAGAAGGTGGCCCGTTCGATTTTGCAACGTTCAAGATGTGCCTCCCATAAAGGGAAGAAAAATGTTCATTTGTTTACGTTACCCCCTTTTTTCTATTTTACAGTTCCTGTTTTTTTTTAAATCAGATAAATATTGCATTTTAAAACTTTCATAAACATACCAACAAATTGTGAGGGTAGTCCTCACACATAGGACCAGGCCAGAATCTTTTGTTTGAACTTAAGTAAAAGGGGGGTGAGATTAAGACGTTCATACTCAGCCAGTTTATTGGATATCATAATTCCCAGATATTTAAACTCTGACACCACCTGAACCGGAGCACAAGTCACCACTACATTGGAAGGCGTTTCATCTAGTGGCATCAAAACAGATTTGTCCCGATTTATCGTGAGCCCTGATATCCTTCCAAAGTTAGATACGACCCTCATTACCGCCTCCAAGGAACTCCCTGCATCTGCCAGAAACAATAATAAATCGTCCGCATATAAGGCCACTTTCTCCTCCACACTCCCATATCGTTAACCCACTACACCAGGATCCCGCCGCATCACCGCCGCCAGTGGTTCGATAGCAAACAACAGGGGGGGACAGTGGGCACCCCTGCCTTGTGCCTCTATAGAGAGAATCTATCTGACATGCTGCCTTTTGCCCTAATTCTTGCCGTAGGAGCAGAGTACAACAGCTGCACCCACCTAATATACACTTCCCCAAACCCCATTGATCGCATCGTAGCCCATAGGTACCCCCACTCTACGCTGTCAAAAGCTTTGGCCGCGTCTAGGGAGAGAATGACCCGCCTCCCCTTATTTTCCACCGGTATCTGCATATTCAGGTACAGTGTCCCAAGGTTAGTTGCCATGGATTTGTTGGGCATAAACCCTGCTTGATCTGGGTGTATTAGGGATGTAATGACTTTGGTGAGCCTATTGCAAGCATCTTAGCTAGGAGCTTTACATCTACCGTCAATAGTGAAATCTGTCTGTAAGAGTCTGGCAAACCCGGGTCTTTGCCTTCTTTAGGGAGTACCACAATTATTGCCTCCTGCATAGACGGCATAAGCTCTCCTCTTTTCAGACATGAATTATATACCTTAAGCAGCACTGGCAGTAAAACCTCCCTATGTTGTTTAAATACTTCAGCCGGAAACCCATCTACCCCCGGCGCCTTATCATTCGCCATATCACTCAGAGCTAGCTCTAACTCCTCTAAGTCAAATGGCTTGTCTAGTAACTCTCTAGATTCCCTTGAGAGGACTGGCACCTGAGCTGTGCCTAGAAATTCATCCACCTCCCCCGCCTCCGGGTGCACCTTGACTGAGTATAGATCAGAGTAGAATGTTTCTAGTACTTTTAGGATCCCTGAGGTGTCCGTGACAACTGCCCCATCTACTGACTGTAACCATGCAATATATGTCGATTCCCTCTGTGCCGCAGCTATCACTGAGAATGGAGAACGGGCGGGTCACCTATTATCAAAGGACTGCATGGTTTGGAACATTTTCTTTCTCTCCGCTGCCTGTATGGTCAATCTATTAACCATCTTTTGAGCTGCCTTCATCCTAGCTTTTGCCGCTGGCGCGGGGTCTGATATTAGAGCATCTTCCGCCTCCCCCAATTCCTGAAACGCAAGCTGATTCTGCCTTCTTGCCTCCGACTTTACCTTAGATATACCCCTTATATACAATCCCCTCAAGTACGCCTTCATTGCCTCCCAAACCATTCCAATAGATGCTGATCCTTCATTGAACCTAAGGTATTCCCTTAAACTATCACTAATACCCCCCCCCCCTTCTTCCACTAATTGTAACCAATAGGGATTTAATTTCCATAAGGGTCTATTTTGGTTTTGTTGTTCCCCCAGGTCTATTTCTACACACAGGGGCGAATGATCTGATACCGTCCTGGGGAAGTATTTAGTACCCACTACCAAACCTTGCATTGCTTCATTGCCCAAGGCCAGATCAATGCGCGACAGGGATGAGAACGTAGCCGAATAACAGGAGTATTGATACACTTCCGGATGCCGAGTCCTCCACAGGTCAATCAGCGCCATTTCTTTAAGTAAATTGCCGAATGGTGTACAGTTACCCCCCAGTTTTCGTACCTCATGTCTCACTTTGTCCCAATGTGAATTCGGAATATTATTAAAATCTCCCATTATCATAAAGGGAACCCCCTTTAGTCTGCCAATAAATTTATCAGACTGTGAAGTAGTTTGCTGCAATATCGCGGAGGTATGTATAGGGATATAATTACTACGGCTCTTGTCCCCAGCCTACAGGAAAGATATACATACTGCCCATCTTTATCCATGATGACCTTTAGAAATTCAAACCGTGCGCCTGAGCGGACTAGTATACTGGCCCCTCTGGAGTATGCAGAATATGTAGAATGATACCCCACCCTGAACCACCTTCTATCCAGTAGATGCAGCTTCTCCGGTATCATGTGTGTTTCCTGCAAGCAAATTAGGTTAGGTTTTTCTGTGCGTAAAAATTGAAATACTGCTTGTCTTTTGATGCTAGAGGCTAAGCCCCTAACATTCCAACTAATTAGCTTAATGCGTCCCGCCATATGATTAATTGACAAATTCTCGTTCTCCCAGAGCTCCTTAATAGGCCAAATGAGACTGTCGACCGGCCCACCCTCCCCCTAACCCCCCAATATAAACACCCCCCACAACAATAATCATAGTAACACATCGTTGCCACCAGTCCCCTTTGTATCAGGGACGGAGGGCATATGTTTGCCTTTACAAGTCTGCCAGATACCGCGTCCATCTTTTGTAGCGTTTCCTCTTTTACGACGGACAGGGCCCTATCAACCATCAATAACACCAGAACCAGGACCTCCAGAAGGAGGGGCGGACCCCGCCTGTTTGTCGTGCACGATATCCGGCTGTCCATCTGATCAGTATTGCAGTCCTGCCATATTCTCGCAATGCCCCCTTTTTTTTTTAATATTAAGGGGGAAGAACAAAAGCAAGTTACGGGAAAGAAGAAGGGAAAAAAGGGAGAAAGAAAGGGGGGGGGAAGTGGGCAAAACAAAGAAGAGAAAGAGAAAAGTAGTATAAGAAGAAGACAGAGGGTGGAATAAGAGGAGCGAGAGGGGAGAAAGAAAAACAAAAAAAAGAGGGGGGGGGAGAAAAAAAATTCAATATTTATGCATTGTGAGTACAGTATGAGTTGGAAAGTCCCTTTCCATAGCCAGGATTCCATTTCCTCCCATCCTCAGTGGTGTTTTCAGACCCCTTTCCTCTAGAGTCCATTAAATGTAGATTTAAATTTAGATTGCCAAGGTAAACAAAAAAAAAAAAAAAAAATGTTTTTTAAAATTTTCAAACAGGAACTCCTCCCCGGCAACCATAGCATAGTATTTTTCCTCTACACCACTGCATGCGATGAGAGGTAGGGTGTCCCCAAAAGTCAGTCTCCAGCTTCCCCTTCACGACCCTCCCGCCGCAAGCGTTGTTCATTGCTATCCAGCCATCTTAGCGCTTCCTTAGTATCCAGGAAAAAGTGCACTATTCCTCCAGCTACCACTCTGAGTTTCGCCCAGTACATCATGGAGTATACCAGATTCAGTTGTCTCAGCCTTCTCTTGATGTCAATGAACTTGGCTCTTTGCTTTTGCACTTCTATGGAGTAATCTGGAAAAGTGGATATCTTGGAGCCATTGATGATCAGGTCCGGGTGTCCTCTGGCATGCTTCAGGATATTATCCCGGTCTCTGTAGTGCAGTATTTTGGCCAGGACAGGTCGCGGTGGGTGTCCAGGAGGCAGGGGGCGGGTGGAAACCCTATGGGCTCATTCCACCGCATATAGAGGGGTGAGATGCTCAGATCCAATTTTACTTTTCAGCCATTCCTCAAAAAATTCAGTTGGGGATGTACCTTCCACTTTCTCTGGAATGCCAATTATTCTCAGGTCGTTACGCCTTGATCTATTTTCAAGGTCATCCGTTTTTGCTAGGAGTGCTGCTATTTGCTGTGCTGCACGCTGCCCGTCTCTGTCAGATCCTGCCATGTGGTCCTCCGTGATACTGAGTCTTTGCTCAACTTCTCCTGTTCTCTCTTTCACTTCATGAAGCTTGTGCCGCATGGATGCCATGTCTTCTCTCAGGCTCCCCAGCTGCAGGGTCACCTCAGTAATAGATGCTCTGCAGAGCATTACTGCTGTGAGGATGTCTCTCAGTGTGGGCTCTTCAGGGATATTCTGTGTGCCTGCCAGCTCTCCTAGCTGTGCTGCCTGAGATCTGGGATTTGTCTCTGCCATGCAGGCCTGAGCTCCCTCGCTGCTCTCACCCCTCCCCCCTCCTTCACTCAGCACCATGCTGTCTGCAAGTCCCATATTCATCTGCAGCTCACCTCTCACTGTCTCTCTGTGATGGGCACCGCTCTCCTGCCTGGCAAAACGCTCCAGCCTTGTTGCAGCCTGTCTTCTGGTCTCCTCAGCGTCTGCACCATTATCTTTTCTCTTCTCCATGCTGCCCACGGCACCATCTTGATTCTGCTCCTCCACTTCTCCCACCTGCTTTTTCGGCCCCCTCCTTGTCATATCTGTGCCAGTAAGCAATGCAATCAGGTCAGGGGGGGGACAGAGGGTCGTCCAGCTGCAGCCTGTGACTTCTGAGAGTGTTTTTTTGGTTTTCTCCCCTAGTGATTTTCTAGATGCTTGGCAGGAGCTACAGGATCTGCTTCCACTCACATACTGAGCTAGGCCACGACCTCTTACAGTTCCTGTTTAATAAACAGTGGTGGTCGGACAGCCCGCGGACGGTCTTTATTCAACCAAGGGGGAATGTGACACCCTGGCACACCAGGTAGTCACACAGTCTAGGCCCCCGCACAACACCTTCCCACAAAGGGTTACACCAGCTGACCTGAAACCCTAGCCACCCCCCTTAGGGTAGGACAGACACACCAGTGTCCCGAACCAGGCGGATGAGAAACGCCCACCTAGGGGTCTAGAGAACCCGGGGCGGGAAAAGAAGTAGTTTTAAGTTCGAGTTTAAGCTGAGTTGAGGTTCAAGTCTGAAGTGGAGAAGAGTGGAGTAGTGAGGAGTTGAAGTTCAGTGAGCAAAGGCATCGGGGTTGGAGCCCCGGCGTGCTGGCTAGGTGGCAGACGGTGGTCTGTGTCTGCAGGAGACGGGAAGACGGCTGCCGTAGATCCGAGGTGGACCGGGATAGGGTTGGAGCCCGCCGATACTGACACCAGAGAACCGACCCGGAAACCGTGCACAAAGGGGGTACTTGGACCCTGAAACCAGAACCGGAACAGACGGCCTAACTAATTAACCAATTGAGGGCAGGATTATAGGTCCTGTCCCACCAAAAGTCCCAAAAAGCAGACAACAGCTCACCGCGGGGTATAGGGCATACGCTAGGGCCCGGTAGATCCCAAGAGCCAGTGTCAGCGGGCACGGCTCCCACCCATAGTTCTGGGAGCGGGCTTCCGTGTTTCATACCGGAAAGCCCAAAGAGAACTCACAACAGTGCAGGGAGAAGTGATACAGACAGCCAGCCCAGGCGTGGGACCTGAATGCACCCGGCAGCGGCGGCCGGCCACCGTCACCTTGGTTTACCAGTGGACTCGTCTGAATTCTTTAATTGTGACTAAGCTAACAACCCCCGGTCTGACCGGGCGCGCCGGCCCCTGCAATCATCACCCTTAGCACAGAGACATTGGGCCCCGGGGCATCCATCCCTACCCACGGAGGGGTTAACATCAAGCTGCCATCACATCGCACCCAGGGTACCCAACAGCAGCAGTGGTGGTGCTACACATCACCATACACCGTGGGTGGTGTCACAGACAGTATACGGCAAATCCCGTACAAATACGTCCCCTTTATTTGAAGTGTCTGTGCAACCCCCTGGGCTGGTGGAACATCTCAAGCCACACTGAGCATGTCATTTTGTGTGGTGTTTTTCTAATCTTCTGCTATTGAAAACATTATCTATGAGCTCAAAAACCTTTCAAGTGATGCGGTTTTTTAAAAAGCTGATCTGCTTTTGCAGCTAAAAAACGTACTCTCAAAAAATGCAGCAAAAACGCTGTGTGCGAATGTGACGCCGCAGGAACGAGGAACTTCTCCTTACCTGCCACATGCCAGCAATGAGGAAGGAAGGAGGTGGGCGGGATGTTCGTCCCGCTCATCTCCGCCCCTCCGCTTTGATTGGCCAGCCGCTTAGTGACGTCGCGGTGACGTCGCTGTGATGCCGAACGTCCCTCCCCATTGAGGGAGGGATTGTTCGGCAGTCACAGCGACGACGACCAGGTAAGTGCGTGTGACGCTGCCGTAGCGATCACCATATATCGGCATAACGATAGGGGCGGGTGCTATCACGCTCGCCATCGCTAGCATCGGCTAGCGATGTCGCAGCGTGTAAAGCCCGCTTTAGATCAGGAATAGAACAGCCATTTATAGGACATTCGATAACTTTCCCAAATTCCGATGAAAAAATATTCAGCACATTCTGCATTGAACTACTGTCCTCAATTTATTATATATTTTAGGAGTCGGAGTCGGTCCATTTTATACCGACTCTGACTCCACCAAAATGAACTCCGACTCTACAGCCCTGGAAGATACTATCACAGTTTGTTTATTTTGATTCCTTTCTTTTTAACCCTTACTGGGTAGGTATTGCTGGAATTTAAAGGGAACCTGTCAGCAGAAACTTTGCACTAAACCTAAAAGATTCCCCTATTGCAGCTCCTGGGCTGCATTGTAGCATGGTTCCTATTGTTATTGTGCCCCCTTTTAGACCAAAATAAATACATTATAAAGTGGTACCTTTTCCTATTGTTAATCGTACACGGGGGCGGGCTGTCTGCTGTCTGTTATCCTGCCTCCTGCTGCTTTACGCCGTCCCCCATCGCTCAATTTCATACTTGGACGCCGCCCAGTGCGCCCGAGGTCTCACGCATGTGCTGTGCCACTCTAGCGGGACTGTGCACTGTGCACAGTGTGACCGCTGGTGATGTTTTGCGCGGGCGTGAGATTATGGGCGGCGCTGTGATTTTCATCAGCAAGTACCCGCCCATAATCTCGTGCCCGTGCGTTCCCCTCTGACTCGACCGTTCTGCGCAAGCGCTGGCCAGATGACCCCATGTCACCTCTTTCCCATCTTGGTAAGAGGTGACGTGGATTCATCTGGCCAGCGCTTGCGCAGAACGGTGGACGCAGAGGGGAAAGCGCGGGCACAAGATTATGGGCGGGTACTTGCTAATGAAAATCAGAGCGCCGCCCATAATCTCACGCCTGCGCAACACGTCACCAGCGGTCACACTGTGCAGTCCCGCCAGAGTGGCACGGTGCATGCGCGAGACTTCAGGCGCACTAGGCGGCGTCCTGAAGTATGAAATTGAGCGGGGGACGGCGTAAAGCAGCAGGAAGCAGGATAACGAACACCAGACAGCCCGCCCCAGTGTACGATGAACAAGATTTGCATAGGAAAAGGTACCACTTTATAAAGTATTTATTTTGGTCTAAAAGGGGGCACAATAACAATAGGAACTATGCTAGAATGCAGCCCAGGAGCAGCAGAAGGGGAATCTTTTAGGTTTTGTGCAAAATTTCTGCTGACAGGTTCCCTTTAATCCTTCCCTTGAAGTGTTTTAGAGACTCATCAGCTGTCCCTTTGGAGGATATAGACCTCAGTAAATTTTTCTGAAGTGTTCAATGACCTGCCTAATTTTAAATAATCAAAGATGGAGTCATTTTGCTGTGGAAACCGCATTATCATTATAATACAAAAATTTAAGCATAGCCTCAAAGCTTGTCTGGGTTATAGCTATGCAAAAAAATTGAAGTGATATATAGAAGTGCTGATATTTTATATTGGCAAAGTACTGGCTTCTGAAGTATTCCCATGTAAAGCACAAGGCCCCAAAATTTCATAATTTCTACCACATTTAACGGGGTCCAATTAGCAATTGATGAAGTGGGGCTTTGGGAAAAAAATTAATGGGTGTTTTCATTTGTTTGGGCCATCATGAGATTTATGAAATCCTCTTAGAAAAAGATTACCCCTTCGTGACCCTGGACATAAATGGTACTTAACCCCTTCATGACCTTTGACGGATCTACCTGTCATGGATTGTATGAGGTTAAGCTCTGCCCCTGCCGCGGGCAGGTTGCGGCGATCGGCGCACATATCAGCTGTTTTCAACAGCTGACAAGTGTGCCTGCATGTTACGAGTGGAATCGCATTCCACCCGTAACATTAACCCCTTACATCTCGCTGCCAAAGTCTGGCAGCGAGATATATATACGCGCGGTCAGGATTTTCACTTACCGCCGCCCCCACCGGAAATCACGTGACTTCCGGTGGTTGCCATGGTAGCTCAGGGTTATGTGATGACGCCTGCAGCTATGACGAGTCCCTTTCGTTTTCACTCGGCCCGGAGCCGAATGAATCAGGAAGTGACCGTATCTGCTGTTTACAGCTGTATAGCTGTGATCAGCAGATAGGGCAGAGCGATCGGATTGCTGATCGCTATAGCCCCCTAGGGAGACTAGTAAATTAAAAAAAAAAAAAAGTTTTAAAAAATAATAAAAAAAAAAACCTAAAAGTTCAAATCACCCCCCTTTCACCCCATTGAAAATGAAAAGGTTAAAAAATAAATAAATACACATTTGGTATTGCCGCGTTCAGAAATGCCCGATCAAAATATAAAATCAATTAATCTGATTGGTAAACGGCGTAGTGGCAAAAAAATTCCAAACCCCAAAATTACGTTTTACGCAAAATGCAATAACAGGCGATCAAAACGTAGCATCTGCGCAAAAATGGTACCGTTAGAAACGTCCGCTCGAGACGCAAAAAATAAGGCGTCACTCAGCCATAGATCCCAAAAAATGAGAACGCTATGGGTTTCGGAACATGGCGTAAAACGTACGCCACTTTTATTGGACAAACTTGTGAATTTTTTTAACCCCTTAGATACAAGTAAACCTATACATGTTTTGTGTCTACAAACTCACACCGACCTCAGGCATCATACGCACACATCAGTTTTACCATATAGTGAACATGGTGAATAAAACATCCCAAAAACTATTGTGCCATCACACTTTTTTTGCAGTTTTTCCACACTTGGAATTTTTTTGCTGTTTTCCAGTACACCATATGGTAAAACTTATGGTTTCATTTAAAAGTACAACTCGTCCCGCAAAAAACAAGCCCTCATATGGCAAGATTGACGGAAAAATAAAAAAAGTTACGGCTCTCGAAAGAAGGGGAGCAAAAAACAAAAACGCAAAAACGGAAAGTGCCCGGGGGCTGAAGGGGTTAATATTTGGCGGGGACGTCTTGACCTTGGACATAACGGTTTGTCCTGGTGCAGGAACTGTGCTGATGTGATATCTGCTGGGATCTTGGCTTACGTGACAGCCGAGCTCCAACTCTCAAATCCAAGGATGGTTCCTGCACCATCCCTGGCTGTTTAACCCCCTAAATGCTGTACTAGATATCGATCGCAGCATTTAGGGGGCGGTGTTCCCTCTCTCGCCCAACCGATGCCCCCGCGACGTCATCATGAAGGCTTGATCGTTGCTTTGGTGATCCGAGGTCATCATGATGAGCTCCGGATCACTCAGCTATAGGAAGGCATTGTAGATTATTCTGGGATCATGGTTTAAAAGGCTTCCTGTCAGTGCAGCATTGACAGATATAATGTATTGTAATGCTGGTGCATTGCAATACATTATATCAGCAATCAGGGCGATAAAAGTTAATAAGTTCCATATAGGGACTATGTAAAAAAAAGTTTAAAAAAAAAAATTTAAAATATTTTTTAACAAATCAGAAAATATAGAACAAAAAATAAAATTCCACCAATAAACATGTAATATTTATGTTAAAAAAAAAGCACACATAATTGATATTGCCACATCCGTAACAACCCAATCTATAAAACTGTCACATTAGTTAACGCATTCTGTGAACACGGTAAAAAAAAAAAGTTAAACAACATAGGAAAAACTGTCTTTTTATCATAAAGCTGACAAAAAAGTGAAATAAATTGCGATATAAAACGCCCATTTAAATAAAAATCCTATCGCTAAAAACATCATCTTCTCTTGCAATAAACAATCAGCCATACTGCTTCATCAGCAAAAATAATAAAGCTGCAGCAATGCAAAATTTTTTTAATAAAAATGTTTATGATGTTAAAGCGGCAACATATAAAAAACAATATAAATGTGGTACTGCTGTAATCATACTGAATTTAATAATAAAGTTGCGGTATCATTTATACTGCAAGATGAACCACAGAAAAAAATAGTAATAAAACCAATTTTTCAACTGCTGTTGATTTGTTTATTCTGCCTCCCAAAGGCTCAGCTCACATTAATTCTGCATTTTATGCTGAGCGCTTACATCGGGGTTTGTGTAAAACCTAGAAAAATATGATTCAGATAAAATTTCCAACAGAAAATTAAATGTAATGAGGCAGAAGGAGTCACTTTCAGCTCCTGTCTGGCCTGTGGTGCGTCAGTGTCCATCTTTTTAGATGTGCACAAAAGTGGAGTCGACAACAGTTTTGAACAGACGAACATCTCTGAACAGAGGCCAAACGGAGCCTGGAGTAACTTTGCCTTATGAGTGAGTGGATCCATCAGAGATTTCACCTAAATCATGTTTTTCGGAGATGTAAATAAAAACCCTGATGTAAAAGCTCAGCATAGAACACAGAATAAATGTGAACTGAGCAAAAATGTTCTGTACCTCAAATTGTCACCAAGTAGCACTCAACCCAGAAATAATAAGTCTCACTCACATCCGTCACCTGTTAACGGAAGGTTCTGAAAAAGCGCTATGACTCCCCCCAAAAAAGAAAATTAGCAAATTCTGCGCCCCCAAATCCTAATGCCCCTACCCACTCTGAGCACCACAATGTGCCAAAGCCACAGTTAATGTCCACATGCCACATGTACAGCATTGTAGTGACGAAAGTCTGCTTAATTTACGGAGAGCACAATTTTCAGGAACTACAATGTATTGAGCATTACATGTGCTATTTCCAGAGAACAAAATGTCACTACACTCCTAGTCCCAAATGGGTGTACTTTCCAAAATGTGGTCATTTGATGTGGTTTCTGCTGTTCTGACACTTAGGGGCTTTGCAAATGGAGTCCGTAAACTATTCTAGGATAATCTTTGCTCCAAAAGTCAAATTGCGGTCCTTTCCTCCTGAGCCCTGCCTTGTGGCAAAATAAAACTGTACAGTCACATGTGGGTATTGGTGTACTCAGTTGAAATTGCACAACAATTCTACAGTGCATTTTCTCTTGTTACCCTTGTGAAAATGAAAGATTTGGGGTTAAAGCAACATTTTGTGTTAAAAATTTATTTTATCACTTTCAAAGCTCAACATAAAATTCTGTGAAGCACTTTTGGGTCTAAGGCGGGCTTTGCACGTTGCGACATCGCAAGCCGATGCTGCGATGTCGCACGCGATAGTCCCCGCCCCCGTCGCAGGTACGATATCTTGTGATAGCTGGCGTAGCGAAAATTATCGCTACGCCAGTTTCACATGCACTTACCTGCCCTGCGACCGTCGCTCTGGCCGGCGACCCGCCTCCTTCCTAAGGGGGCGGGTCGTGCGGAGTCATAGCGACGTCACACGGCAGGCGGCCAATAGCGGCGTAGATGAGCAAGATGTAAACATCCCGCCCACCTTCTTCCTTCCGTAGAGCCGCCGGCGGCAGGTAAGGTGAAGTTCCTCGCTCATGCGGCGCAACACAGCGATGTGTGCTGCCACAGGAACGAGGAACAGCATCGTACCATCACTGCAGCAAAATTATGGAAAAGTCGGAGCTTGCAACGATGATACGATAACGACGCTTTTGCGCTCGTTTATCGTATCATCTAGAATTTACACACAACGATGTCGAAAGTGACGCTGAATGTGCGTCACTTTCGATTTGACCCCACCGACATCGCACGTGCGATGTTGCAACGTGCAAAGCCGCCCTAAGGCAGGGGTCTCAAACTCAGCTGGGGAAATATCCGCACATAGAAAAAAAAATTGAGAGGGGCCGCATTCCGTGCAGGACAAAGTGACATTTTTATTGATTCCATGTTTTTCTATACGCCGTTGGATCACTATTGTGAACATTTTTTGCTTGATTATAACAAACCTGCACTTTTTTGTTAAGTATATACCGTATTTTTCGGACTATAAGACGTACCGGACCATAAGACGCACCCTGGTTTTAGAGAAGGAAAATAGGAAAATAAAACTTTAAGCAAAAAATGTGATCATGACACACTGTTATGGGGCGAGGATCTGCTGCTGACACTATTATGGGGGTAATGTCCCCAAATTCTCTACCAAATTCTCCGCATGCACCATCACCGCACACCCCTGCACTACCGCACGCATCATCACCGCACACCCCTGCACTACCGCACGCATCATCACAGCACATACACCGGCACTACCTCAGTGACGACCCCGCTGACAGCGCAACTCCCTTCAGTTGCTGTGTGGAGCTCCCAGGAGCGGCGGTGTTCTACTGCCGCTCCTGTCAGCTTCATGTAGCAGAGCTGAAAGCGTTGCGGGACCTCTGTGAATTATGTCGGACCTGGAGGGGTATTTGGGGATTTTAATAAAGTGGTGAAAGAGGGTGGTTTTTTTTGTCTTTTATTCCAACTAAAGTATTTTATTGGGTGTATGTGTTTATTTACTTTCACTTACAGGTTAATCATTGGGGTGTCTCAGACGCCTGCCATGATTAACCCCTTATTACCCCAATTGCCACCGCACCAGGGCAATTCGGGATAAGCCGGGACTGTCGCATCTAATGGATGCGGCAATTCCGGGCGGCTGCTTGCTGATATTTTTAGGGTGGTGGGCCCCCCATAACGTGGGGCTCCCCATCCTGAGAATACCAGCCTTCAGCCATATGAGTTTATCTTGGCTGATATCAAAATTGGGGGGGACCGCACGCCGTTTTTTTTTTAATTTATTTTTTTTTAATGCAAGAAATAGACCCACCCACTGGCGGCTGTGATTGGTTGCAGTGAGACAGCTGTCACTCATCGTGGGGGTGTGTCTGACTGCAACCAATCATAGGCGCCGGTGGGCGGGGAAAGCAGTGAATACGAGATTGAATAATGGGCGGCCGGCATTTTCAAAATCAGGAGAAGCCGCCAACAGTGTGACAGCCATGCAGCGCCGCGTCGGTGATCGGTAAGGCTGCTTTCACACTACGTCTTTTTAACATGCGTCCTGAACGTTTTTTTAACGCAAAAACGGATCCAGTGCAAATGCGTTTTCATTTCAATGCATTTGCAATGGACTCGCGTTAACATGCGTTCACCTGCGTTTGCGTGCGTTATAGTGAGGATCCAGCGACTTGCAGTTTTTTAACATCTTTCAAAAACGCTACATGTAGCGTTTTTGAGCTGCGTCCAAATACTGCAAATCGCTGGATCCTGACTAAACAGCATGCAAACGCATGTGAACGCTGGCATGCTGATAGGCAGGATCCTGCTTGCTCTACTGAGCATGCCCAGAACCAGTCTCGCGTGATCAGTCCCTCTCTCTCCTACCTCTCTGTCTCTCCCCCTCCCTCTCCTCCACCTGAGAGCTGCGGACACTCGTAACCAAGGTAAATATCGGGTAACCACTTATCTTAGTTACCCGATGTTTACGTTGGTTACGTGTGCAGGGAGCCCGGCTCCTAGCAGCTGCAGACGCTCGTAATCAAAGTAAATATCGGGTATCCAAGCAAGTATACCCGATGTTTACCTTGGTTACGAACCTCCGCAGTTGTAAGAAGCCGGCTCCCAGTCTGGCACGTTTAGTTCCCATCACTCCCGATCACATGACTCCAATGCCCGCCCCTAAACATCCAGTGACAGGATCCTGCAAAGTAACACATGCGTTTGCATGTGTTTTTTGCTGTAAAAGCAGGATCCGCTTTTGCAGCAAAAAAACGTTCAGGACGCATGTTAAAAAGACGTAGTGTGAAAGCAGCCTAAGTGGGTGAGAGTGAGTGAATGAGTCAGTGAGTGTGAGAGAGAGAGGCTGGGGCCACACGGGGCACTACTGCGATGCTCGCATGACACTCGGCTCGTGCTGGCAGCACAGCAGGAGCCGAGTGTCATGCTAGTGTCCCTGCATCTGAGTGCGGTCCGACTGTGCGAGCGGACCACAGCTGCGGGAGGGAGGGATTTATTTATCCCCCTCTCTCCTCCGTAGCCGGCTATTGCAAGTCTCGCTCTGCACACGCGGTACACCGGAGTACTGCGAGTGCAGTGCGATTTTTCTCTCGCCCCATTCACTTGAATGGGTGCGAGAGAAAGAGTCTCGCATTACAATCACAGCATGCTGCGATTGTTTTCTCGGTCCGATTAGGGCTGAGAAAATAATCGCTCGTGTGCAGACACACAGGCTAGAATTGGTGCGAGTGGAATGCGATGTTTTATCGCACTCTACTCGCACCGATTTTCTTAGGCAAGAGAGAGATATTTTCTGACAAGCAATGAATTTATCTCACTTCTGGGTATGCTCAGAAGTAAAAACTGAATCCGGTACATGCTTCCAGCGTTTGATGCATGCCACCGGATTCGGCGTGCATAGACTTTCATTATGCACCATGTCACACAGCGCCGCATGCGGCGCTATGCAGTTTTTTGCCGCTGGCAAAAAAGGTTCTCTGCGTCCTGTGCGCCCGCCAGAGGGACGATTTTTGCAGCAACCGGCAAAAACCGGATCAAACGCGAGTACATGCGGCACAATCCGGCGCTAATAAAAGTCTATGAGGAAAAACCGCACCCGGCGGAAAAGCGTCGGATTGTGCCGCACAGCAAAAACCTGATGTGTGAAAGCAGTCTAACACATCCGTGTTCATGTGGAGTGCCTCCTTCCAGAGTTCTGATCTCTTAAATGGTGAATTTAACCCTTTAGCATTAATGGACATGAATCTAATCACCATCGAGAAAATTTACAGAGTTGCCATGGGCTGCATTGAGTACCTTATCCCAACCTTTGGGAAGGTAAGCCAAATAGAGATTAATTGCAGGAAAATATCTTCGCTTACATACTCCAGTATGAGTAACTAGACCACTTGTGTACACGTCCATCCTCCGATAATATTGCTGCTTGTTACATAGATCATGTTGCATCAGATTTTTTTTTTTTTTCAGATTGAGAAACTAACAAAGAAACAAGTAAACCTAGCTCAATTGATTGAGCTACAATACAGGGCACTAACTGGGGCTGGCTGAGCCCTTCACCCAAATTTAAACATGGTGCTGAGAAAAAAACCTACAAAAGCACCCAGTGATCCCAAACGAGAAAGCTCAAAGGCCTCCGACACACATCCGTGCCGCCGGTACGTGTTTGGTACGTTTTTGCACATACTGGCGGCATGGAGACACGTAGACCAATGCTACCCTATGGTAGTGTGACGCCCTGGACTAGCCAGGTAGTCACAGACATAACATACACACCCCCACCCTAGGCAGTTACAACAGTCAGACAAAAACCCTTGTTACCTCCCTCCAGGGTCTGATGTCCACACCAGGTGGGGCGGAGCCAGGCGGTTGGCCCCACCCACCGAGGAGTTCACAAGCCTGGAGGCGGGAAAAGCAGTAGATCAGTTTAGGAGGTGAAAGTGAGAGGTCACAAACTGCGTGTGTCTGGGTAGGAGCCCAGGCACTGACAGCAAGGTTGGCAGACGGTGGTGGCCGTCTGCAGGAGTTAGCGGAACTCTGTGGAACCGTAGGACTGGGGTTGGACGGTGGCCCACCGGTGCCGAACCGGAGAGCAGAGTGAAGCTAAGCACACAGGCAGGGCCATCGGACCCAGACCAGGCTTGGAGCCACCGACAATAGTCAAATCCGAGTGTGACAGGAACCCCAGGGGTTTCCGAACAACCAAGTCCCGACAGAAGGCAACAGTCCACACCGTGAGGATATACAGCCACCGCCACAGGCTAGAGATCCAAGGGCCAGCGCCTGCGGGCAAAAGGGCTCCTACGGTACCTATACGCCGGGGAGCAGACTACCGTTGGGAAACCATCGGAGTCAACACAGTTTAGACAGGTGCAGGGAAAGACAGCCACCATCAGCCGTCCGGGGAGAGTACAACAACACTGCAGCCGGCTGTGGGACCCGTCCATCCGGCCGTTTGGTTTACCAGAGACTCTGTCATTGATTGTCTAAGTGAGTACACCAGTGCCGTCCGGCACCGCGCTGTCCCTGCAACCCTGCACCCCGGCCATCCAGCCTCCCCATTACATCACCGGGCCCCGGGAGCACCGACCCCCTACCCACGGAGGGGACAACATCCTAGCTGCTCCCTACCAACTCTCCCGGGATCCCCGTCATCAGCAGCGGTGGTGCCATCATCACCACATCCCGTGGGTGGCGTCACGAACTCTCTCCCCAAACAAACCATCCCTTTTCACTCACGGGTGAGGAGAGCTGCTCGAGTCCCCGAGTCTGGCCCATCGCTCGAGCCACCGAGTAGCAGCAGCAGAAGCCCCGGACCCGAGCGTGGCGAGCGCGTCCCCTCCGCCCGCGACAGTAGCAGGCACACACACGTAAAAACACATGGAACGTGCGTTTGTGCGTGTGTACCTATTCCCACACGGTCGACATGTCCGTTTTTCGCCGGCATCACGCAGGCACAGACCTACTAAAGTCAATGGGTCCGTGCCTGCACTAACGGCACACGTAGCATATCTGTGTGCTACACGTACTGTCCGTGTGCGTTTTTTAGTTAGCGATGTCGGTCAATCTATTTTTAATTTACGTCACTCAGGTTACTCGCGGCCACCACTGGATCCTCCCCTTGTGACTGCGAGTCACCCAAGTGTCTGAAGTGAGCTGCGCGATCAGCGAAGAAGTCACAGGTGAGTTGTGGTGTCAGGTGGGTGACGCCGCAGATAACCTACGTGACGGCAGCGCAAATGTCGCCGCTAACTTCAGTTACTCAGGGGATTAGCAGACACCGGTGATTCCATCACGGGTGAGGTGACCGCTAATCAGGACGCCACACACAGACAAAGCCGTGGTATGACAATTCTCATCGCTTGTCTCTGTCTGTGTCGGCTGTCAGCGGTTATGTAGCATCGACATTTTACAACACACACAGATCAACACATACGGATACCACACGGACATGACACGTACGCATACACGGACATTCCACACGTACACACGGCAAGTATACGTCATCACACAGATGTCATGTACCGGAGAAACGCCCATAAAAAAAATGGAACACGGACCCGAAAAACGGAACGGGAGACACGTATGTTTTTTTCTGCGGAAGTGTGTTTCAGGCCAAAAGGAAAATCAGAAAAATCAATGAGTGAAAAAAGAAAATTAAAGTTCAAGGGAGTTCTGAGGGGCAAGATGAAGAGGTCCATATTCAGACCCAGGTGCCTGGAGGTATCGGGATCCGTGCCAGGGTCGGCTCCTATCTTCAAAAGTCCCAAAAGGAGGGTTTGAAGAAAAAATAAAGACTGATTTAGATAGGGCATGAAGGGGCAGATGACATGGTTAACCAAAGACAGTCACTGCATCTTATCTGGAATCTTGAGCAGTCTCTTTACTTAATGAGTCACACAATATCCTTATTGTGACTAGTTAGCATCAGACTTAGGGTACCTTCACACTTAGCGATGCAGCAGCGATCCGACCAGCGATCTGACCTGGTCAGGATCGCTGCTGCATCGCTACATGGTCGCTGGTGAGCTGTCAAACAGGCAGATCTCACCAGCGACCAGTGAACAGCCCCCAGCCAGCAGCGACGTGCAAGCGACGCTGCGCTTGCACGGAGCCGCCGTCTGGAAGCTGCGGAGACTGGTAACTAAGGTAAACATCGGGTATGGTTACCCGATGTTTACATTAGTTACCAGTGTGAGCAGGGAGCAGGGAGCCGCGCACACTGAGCGCTGGCTCCTTGCTCTCCTAGCTACAGTACACATCGGGTTAATTAACCCGATGTGTAATGCAGCTACATGTGCAGAGAGCAGGGAGCCGCGCACACTGCTTAGCGCTGGCTCCTTGCTCTCCTAGCTGCTGTACACATCGGGTTAATTAACCCGATGTGTACAGCAGCTACATGTGCAGAGAGCCGGAGCCGGCAGCACAGGCAGAGTGAGAGCTGCAGAGGCTGGTAACTAAGGTAAATATCGGGTAACCACCTTGGTTACCCGATGTTTATCTTGGATACAGCTTACCTCAGCTGTCAGACGCCGGCTCCTGCTCCCTGCTCGCTTCATTTGTCGCTCTCTTGCTGTCACACACAGCGATCTGTGTGTCACAGCAGGAGAGCGGCTTTGAAGAAAACGAACCAGGGCTGTGTGTAACGAGCAGCGATCTCGCAGCAGGGGCCAGATCGCTGCTCATTGTCACACACAGCGAGATCGCTAATGAGGTCACTGCTGCGTCACAAAAAGCGTGACTCAGCAGCGATCTCGGCAGCGAGCTCGCTGTGTGTGAAGCACCCCTTAGCCTTTAGGGTACCTTCACACTTAGCGATGCAGCAGCGATCCGACCAGCGATCTGACCTGGTCAGGATCGCTGCTGCATCGCTACATGGTCGCTGGTGAGCTGTCAAACAGGCAGATCTCACCAGCGACCAGCCCCCAGCCAGCAGCGACGTGCAAGCGACGCTGCGCTTGCACGGAGCTGCCGTCTGGAAGCTGCGGAGACTGGTAACTAAGGTAAACATCGGGTATGGTTACCCGATGTTTACATTAGTTACCAGCGCACAGCTGTGTGTGCAGGGAGCAGGGAGCCGCGCACACTGAGCGCTGGCTCCTTGCTCTCCTACCATAGCTACAGTACACATCGGGTTAATTAACCCGATGTGTAATGCAGCTACATGTGCAGAGAGCAGGGAGCCGCGCACACTGCTTAGCGCTGGCTCCTTGCTCTCCTAGCTGCTGTACACATCGGGTTAATTAACCCGATGTGTACAGCAGCTACATGTGCAGAGAGCCGGAGCCGGCAGCACAGGCAGCGTGAGAGCTGCAGATGCTGGTAACTAAGGTAAATATCGGGTAACCACCTTGGTTACCCGATGTTTATCTTGGATACAGCTTACCTCAGCTGTCAGACGCCGGCTCCTGCTCCCTGCTCGCTTCATTTGTCGCTCTCTTGCTGTCACACACAGCGATCTGTGTGTCACAGCAGGAGAGCGGCTTTGAAGAAAACGAACCAGGGCTGTGTGTAACGAGCAGCGATCTCGCAGCAGGGGCCAGATCGCTGCTCAGTGTCACACACAGCGAGATCGCTAATGAGGTCACTGCTGCGTCACAAAAACCGTGACTCAGCAGCGATCTCGGCAGCGAGCTCGCTGTGTGTGAAGCACCCCTTAGACCATTCTTCTGGAATATGGCGTGGTGGTGAGGATCCATCTTGATGTTCCTTGGAGGGGGTAAGTAGGTTCCATTCCTTGCATAATTGAAGAGCTTGTTCCGGGTTGCATGCCACGTGCTTGCCCTGCTTTTTTTAATTTCACTGGAAAGCCCCATTTGTATGGAATGTTGTTCTCTGAGAATTTTTGTACTGTTTATGAAGGCTCTTCTGCGGGCTAGAGTGACTGCTAATAGGTCAGTAAATATAGCAATGCCTTGGAATCGCTCTGGCAGTGAGGGTGGATTGCGGGCTGCTTCCATTAATTTCTCTTTTTTATGAAAAAAGTGAATTCTCATTATGACATCTCTGGGGGTCGAGGAAGGCAATTTTTTTTTTTTTTTGTGTAGCGTCTGGTAGCAGGCATGAGAAGTAATCTGTGAGGAGTTCTTCAAGCTAGTCTGTTTTAACAGATTCTGTGATGCTACTCAGTCTGACATTATTTCGGCGCGATCAATCTTTCATATCAACTATTTTAAGCTTCATGGCATCCAATTCTTCATCCATAGATACCACAGAGTCCACCACCTCACTGTGTGCAGTTGTTAGTTCTGCCATCTTGTCCTCTAGATGGGATGTGTAGTCCCCTATTGCTGCGATATCTCTTTGCATAGACTTGAGTACACTTTGCATGTCCCTTGTAAAGGAAGCCATTAGCTCTGCCATGAGTTTCCTCATAGTATATTCTGTCAGTGGCTCTGAGGAATGTTCACCAGGATCCTGGTTGTCTCTCCCTGTGCTACAGCCTGAGGCCTGTGAGCCTTCTGTGTGGGGGGGGGGGGAGAAGCCTGGGGTTGGATTTCAAAATTCAAGGCCGACTTCGCCTCCCCCGGCTGCTCCCCATTGTTCTGGTCTGATTCATCCTTATCTTGCACTGACAATCGGCAGTGCCCCCCACAGTGGTCTTTGATTGTGACTCATTCTGCCTGTAGCTTCTGACTCACTCAGCCTGCGGGGAAGGGGGTGGGGGGGGGTAATATTCTTAGATGCTGTCAGGCCATGCTGTGATCTTCCAGCACCATCTTGGAATCCATCTGCTGTTGGATAGAATTGGGTAAGCTTTAAGGGGCTTTTCCTCCCTCTGCCACGGCCGCGCCGTACCTCCTTCATACCCCTGCTTTCCTGGGGTCTTTAGCCTCCAAATAGGACTCGAGCTAGCTCAAATGAATGCTTTGTGCCGCTGTATGGAGCCGGTAAGCACAGGAGCAGAGTTACTGTGCTTCTGTCTCCATGTGCTGCTGGCCACGCCCCCATAAAAGATAATTTTGGCAAAAAAGTCATGCTTTATTTTAAATATTTTCTTTTACATTTAATCCCCTTCTAATATTGTTTTACAATTAGCAGCATCATACAGTCATCTTATCCAACATCTTTTAGTAATGTCCCCCATCCTGTGGTAATGTCGCATCCTGTAGTAATGTCCCGTTTGTGTCCTGTATAATATGCACATCCTTCTGTCCTGTAGTTATATCCCCCATACTGGTAGCAGTGTCCCCCATCCTTGTCCCCTGTAGTAATGTCCCCATCTTGTCCCCTGTAGTAAAGTCTCCCATCCTTGTGCCCTATAGTAATGTGCCCCTCCCCTCCCTTGTACCTTGAGTAATTTGCCCATCTTTGTGCCCTGTAGTAATGTGCCCATCCTTGTACCCTGTAGTAATGTCTCCCATCCTTGTGCCCTGTAGTTTTGTGCCCATCCTTGTAGTATTGTCCATACTTGTGCCCTGTAGTATTGTGCTCATCCCTGTGCCCTGTAGTATTCTGCCCATCCTTGTAGTATTGTGCCCATCCTTGTAGTATTGTCTATCCTTGTGCCTTGTAGTACTATGCCCATCCTTGTAGTATTGTGTCCATCCTCATGCCCATCCTTGTAGTATTGTGCCCATCCTTGTAGTATTGTGCCCATCCTTGTGCCCTCATCCTTGTCCCCTATTATACCGCTCTTCACAAACGCCAAAAAAAAAAACCAAACTTCTCACCTTTCCTCCCTTTTCCCTCAGGGCTGCGTGCGAATTAGTGTTTGCAGCGTTTTGGAGGCAGTATGTTTCAGCTGCATCCAGAGCACTGGGTTGTACAGTACAAGCAGAGGGGATTTCTAGAAATTCCATCCACTGTGCGTGTGCGGCCCTCAGCAAACATTGACCTGCGGTGCGGCTTTTAGAGTCGCAAGTGTCATCTGTACTGAGAATATAGCGAGGAGACCGCAGCGGCCCGAACTCAGATCGTGGGCACTAGCATCTGCGGTCTCCTGTATTCTCCTGCGGAGGAGACTCACAGCCCTGCAGTCAGGACCCGCCGCATCCAGGACACAGCGTGTCCTGATCGTGGGCACATACCTGCTTTTTGCAGCCCGCAGATCCGTGACGATCGCAGGTCTATGCTGGGCGCCGGCAGGCACGATTTTATAGTACTGTTGAATCATTTGCGGTGCCGCGCAGAGGAGCTCTTAGCACTATACCAATGGCTTCCGCCAGCCAATCAGATGCAAGGAGGTGACCTCATACAGCGACATCACTGTTTGCATCTGATTGGCTGCATCATCCATCGGTGTAGTGCAGACAGCTCCTCTGCGCCTGCCTGCCGTCTCCCGACATAGAGCTGCGATCGTCACGGGGTCTGTGGGCCGCAAAAAATCAGCCTCATGGGCCGCATGCGTCCTCTGGTCTAAGGTGTCCACACATCTATGTAAATCCTTGAGGTTTCTAGTTTCCAAAATGGGTTTACTTGTGGGGGTTTCCACTGTTTATTCAAATGAGGAGATCTCCAAATGTGACAGGTGTCCGCTAATGATTCCTGTCAATTTTGCATTCAAAACGTGCAATGGCGCTCCTTCCCTTCCAAGCTCTACCGAGAGCCAAAACAGTAGTTTTCCATCTCATATTGAGTATCGTGTGAAATTGCACAACAAACTGTACAATGCATTTTCTCCTGTTACCCATGTGAAAATGCAAAATTTGGTACTAAAATAACATTTTTGTGGGAAAAAGTTACATTTTATTTTTTCCTTCCATATTGCTTTAGTTCCTGTGAAGCACGTAAAAGGTTAATAAACTTCTTGAATATGGTTTTGAGCAGTTTGAGAGCTGCACTTTTTAGAATGGTGATGTTTTTAAAGTAGACATGTGGTAAATGGTATAAAGGGTAAAGGTATAAAATTTCAAAATTTGAAAATTGCTAAATTTCTTATTTTCGCTAAATTTCCAACATTTTCACAAAAACACGAAAATGTCACCCTAAAATTACCATTTACATGAAGCACAATACGTCACAAAAAAAAGAATCACTGAGATCCGCTGAAGTGTTGCAGTTATTAACTCATAAAGTGACGCTGGTCAGAATTAAAAAAAAAAATAAATTGGCCTTGTCATGAAGAGGAAAACAGACTAGGTGGTGAAGGGGTTACAATAGCCAATTTCTGTGAGACCTGCAGTATCAAATTGGATTCCTGATGGAGACTGTAATCTGTTGTCGACCAGTAATCTGAGACTGAATTTTCAGGGTGTGAGGTTCCCAGGGGATCACTATCTGTCGGCATTCCTCATCTGTCCTGGGGCATCTTTGTGGGGGTTCATTCTCACTAGAGGAGGTAGCGGAGGAGCTGGAAATAGATGAATGTTGTATCCTCATCCTCAGATTGTCAGACGCATGCGTTTGCCTCAGCTGAATACGCTATTGGGGATGAATGGCACGTTATTCTTTTACATGGGTTTTTGTGTGTTTGTAGCGTTTTCACATGTGTTGTGTAACCAAATTTTATTCAGATGTGTTTTGTTGTATAGTAGAGAATAGAAGAAAAAAGAATGAGAAAAAAATTAAAAGAAAAGAATAGAAATGAAAAATAAATGAGAACATCAAATTATAAAATGCTGTAATAGAATGTGAATAAATATTGTTATTGACCTCCTGCAACTGACCTGCTCGAAGTGTAAATCTATAGAGCATTAGAAAAAAATCTGTAATAGAATAATTCCTACAGAGATTTGATAGTAAATTGCTAAACTAAGCTAAAATGTAAAAAAATGACTGAACGCCTGCTACTGACACTGTGTAATAGGAAAAACGTGTTATAATTGCGCTAAAAATGTCCACTAAATTTGTAAAGCTACACTAATTATAGTGAAGAAGGCGGACTTCAGTAAAGACAGCTACTGAGCGCCCGCAACTGGCACAAAGGGGAGGTTCACACCACTGTTTTCTTCACATCCGAGAAAACCGGTCCAATGCGATTGAAAAGGGTGGCATCAGTTTTTCCTCCCCAAACTTGTCCATTCTGTCAGTCATCAAAAATCGGTCATATGTCATCGAAATACGGTTCTGAATTTTGTCACGGACTTGCATTGCTGATTTTGACCCGACACCGATTTTTTCCGAAAATATCAAAGGTGGTAATAATATTTATTCACTTATACAAAGCCATTAATTCCACAGAGCTTTACATGGATCAGTAACACTGTCCCCATTGAGCCCAATCTAAATTACCTGTCAGTATGTCTATGGAGTGTGGGAGAAAACTCACAAACTCGGGGAGAACATACAAACTTCTTGCAAATATTTTCCTTGATGTGATTTAAATTCAGGACCCAAGCGCTGTAAGATCGCAGTGCTAACCACTGAGCCACTGTGCCGCTCTTTATACCAGTGCTATCCGTGAGAAAGTTCTGTGAAAGTTTTTTATTGTAGTTCATGTTTTACATGCCTGTACTAATGTGTTTTTTTTTTCTATTTACAGTGACGCCTGGTTTGCAAACCATCATCGCGTTACCCGCAAAGAGGTTTGATTGATTACATATGTGACTTTATATTTTATTTATAAAGAATATTTTATACCACAGGGACGTGCTAACATGCTATTCAATGCCCAGTCTCAGCATCATCACCAGCAGTGACACGCGTACCTGTCCGTTGCTACAACCTCAGAAACCCGGCAGTGCGCATGATCAGATGTCTCCGTCACTTCGTCGGTCATGCATACTTGACCTCTCTGAAGCCAGAACGCGTACACTGGCTTCATAGTGCACATGACCGGAAGTTCGGTGACTTGATCATGCGCAGTGCCTGGCATTTGAGGCTGCAGCAACCGATACATGTACGTGTGTCACCACTGGTGATGACCGTGGCAGTGGGCATTGAATAGCATGTTAGCACGCTCCTGTGGGCATGCTACCATGCTAAAAGGGCGGAATGAGCGCAGGAACTAACACCCTTGCGCACTAGTGCCTGCGCTCATTAGCATATCATAGAGGATCTTTAGAAATACTTTTTCTAAAGATCCCTTTACTGTATATATCCTAGAATAAGCTGGGACTGCTAGGCAGGGATTAGCAATATGCACCCAGAACTGCTCGTGGTTCTGGGTGCATATTGCTAGGTAGGGATTATCAATATGTACCCAGAAATGCTCATGGGTCTGGATGCATATTGCACCTAATAGGTTTCCTTTAAAAAGAATTGGTCCTAGCACAGATCCCTGTGGTCCTCACTGCTAACTATAGCCCATTTAGAGAATGTACCATTTACTCTTTGTTTCCTAACTTTTAGCCAATTCCTTAAATCATTGCCCATCTGCTTATAGTTTTCCTAGTTTTTGCTTCTGGAGCTTCATTACAAGAATATCATGTGGCACAGCATCAAATGCCTTTGTAAAGTCCAAGTAAAGGGGGTGTTACACGCAGCGATATCGCTGGTGAAAGCACCCGCCCCTGTTATTTGTGAGTCACGGGCAAATTGCTGCCCGTGGCGCACAATATCGTTAGGAGCCGTCACACGGATTTACCTGCCTAGCGACATCGCTGTTGCCGGCGAACCGCCTCCTTTCTAAGGGAGCGGTTCGTGCGGCATCACTAGGCGGCCACCCAATAGAAGTGGAGGGGCGGAGATGAGCGGGACGTAACATCCCGCCCACCACCTTCCTTCCGCATTGCGGGCGGCCGCAGGTAAGCTGCAGTTCATCGTTCCCGAGGTGTCACACGTAGCGATGTGTGCTGCCTCAGGAACGACGAACAACCTGCGTGCTCAACAATCAGCGATGTTTTTTTTTAAAAGGAACGATGTGTCAACGATGGACGATAAGGTGAGTATTTTCCATCGTTAACGGTCGTTCCTTGCTGTCACACGCAACAACGTCACTAACGATGCCTGATGTGCGTCACGGAATCCATAACCCCTGCGATATATCGATAGATAAGTCGCTGCGTGTGACGGGGCCTTAAATCGTATCAGCTGCATTACCAATATCCAGAATTACACTTGCCTCCTCATAGAAAACCAACATGTTGGTTAGATACGACTTATCGTTCATGAATCCATGCTGGTTATCATGAAGAAACAGCAATTCAGGAATTGGGTTTTTTTTGTTTTGTTTTTTTTAAATGTTGTTCACCGTGTGGTAATATTAAGACAGTTTTATTCTTCAGGTCCATACGATTACATCCATATCACATTTATGACGTTTTTTTGTGTATTGTCGCTTTTATAAACCTAAACGTAATAGGATATGTTTGAATCCAAAACAAAATCCAGAAATGACATAGAAAAATCCCAATAAAGCAGATACACTTTAAAACCAATTTTTACTAGATATGAATTAAAATAGACAATAACAAGATTGTGATAAACCAAGTGATTAAAACACTTTCCTTATGATGACCCTAAGAAGCTGATATACCTGCCTAACAAAGGAGGATTTAAACCCTAAGGCCCTCTTCACACGTCAGTGATTCTGGTACGTTTGTGCTTTTTTTTTTTATACGTACCAGAATCACTGACATACGCAGAGCCATTATAATCAATGGGTCTGCTCACACATCAGTAATTTTTCACTGAACATGTCTCGGTGAAGCGAATACGCGTGTCCGTTATTCTGCACGGAGACAAGTCCATTTTTTTCTGGCATCACTGATGACCCACGGACCACACTATGGTGTGATCCGTGTGTAATCCGTGAAACACGTACCAGAAAAACACTGACATATAAAATAATAAACATTTTCAACTAACCTTTCCAGCGATTCGCTGTGCAGCCTCCGCTTTCTGCAGCTCCTTCCCAGTTTATGAATATTCATGAAAGCAGGAACAGCTGACCCGGAAGTAGCTGCAGAGAGCGGTGGGCGGACACTGCAGAGCCAAGGAGTTCAGCACCATGGACAGCAGGAGCGAAGGCAGGTGAGTAATGTCCATTTGCAATCACGGATCACGGATTGCACATGGACAACCCACGTGTGCCGTGAATCACGGAACACGGAGGTACATGTGCGTGTTTTACAAGTCAGTGAAGAACGGCGGCTGCCCCTCGCTCACCCTAAACAAATTCTACCACTTCTTAAATAGTAAAATAGGGCAGGTAGAAATAATGTAGATAGTTATAAGTTACTTAGCTTGGTCAGTGGAGGTAACTTGCATTACATCAATAACATTTATCTATATATATATCTCGGCCTCCTGATGAACCCATGAAGGAGGAAATGCATTGGAGCGTCACACCAGTTTACCTGCACTGACCAAGCTAAGTAACTTAAAACTACCAAACTTATTTCTACCTGCGCTATTTACTATTTAAGAAGTGGTAGAATGGAGGCGTGTCCTGGACATGGCAGCGTGAGGACATGCTTCACTGGAGCTCCCGCACCCGACAGCCTAAGGGCAGTTTCACATCACCGTTTTCCTGCCGCATTGCCAGATCCGGCCTAAGTGTAGTACAGTTCAATACAGTTCACAGACAGTGCGGCAAGCCCCGGTCACATGCTGTCACAAGCTCCGGTCACATAACCGCATGTGCCCGGAGCTTGCCAGTGAACTGTATTGAACTGTACTACACTTATGCCGGATCTGGCAGTGCGGCAGCAAAACGCTGATGTGAAACCAGCGTAATACCCCTCTCCCGCCGAGCCCTCCGGATCGGATATGTCCCCCAAGAAGAAGCTGATATAAACGCTTACCCCGGCGCCAGCAGCGTTGAGTCTAAAGTCCCCCAGGAGCTTGACGCGCTTCCTCGCGGTTCTGGCCTCGGGATACTGTTAGGGCCAGGTGGAAGGGCAGACCCAGGAGGTGGATCCACTGGGCCGAACTCCTAGATGATGGTAAGGGGTCCGGTAGCTGGAGCACTACAGGTAGCAGGGCAGTCCGTGCACAAGAGTATAATAGAGAAGTCCCTGGGACCACGGAGTCACTGATGGTAGTCCGGGTGACGGAGCTCAGGTTCGGAAGCCGAGATGATGTCAGGCGGAGTCCGGAACCGTTGGAGCGAGATGACGGGTCACCACAGGGGTCAGAGATGGTACGGACTGTCAGGATGGCAGATAGGCAGCGTTCGGAGTGCGGGATGCGGCAGGACCGGATGGCGAGGCAGGATCAGCTCTAGAAGAGAGATACGTGAGTATGGCACAGAGACACAAGGAGACCTGACTCCTAGCTTGGGAAACACGAAGATCAGGCCCCGCCCCCTTGGACATTGCACCCCTTTATACCCCGTACCTGTGTGCTACATTTCCTGTCAGTGGACACTGGCCCTTTAAGAAAGGGTCAGTGACCGCGCGCGCGCCCTAATGCGCATGCGCGCGGCCCGGGTGCCAGAAGCCAGGGCAGGAAGCTGAGAGAAGGACGCAGCAGAGCCGGGCTGGGGCTGGGAAGCCGACGGGCGCCGGGAGCGGGGACCAGGAGGCCTGGGAAGCGCAGGCGATGGAGGCTGGAGAGCGGGGAGCGTGGCAGGTGAGCCGGGAAGCGGAGCAGAGGACCCGGGGAGCGTGACAGTACCCCCCCCCCACGCCCCCCTCCCCGCAACCGGGACAGGAAGGCACGGATCAAAGGAGTACCCACATTCTCCCGGGGTTCCCAGGACCTATCCTCAGGACCATAGCCAGCCCAGTCCACCAGGAAGAACTGTCGGCCCCGTACAGTTTTCATGGCCACGATATCCCTTACCGCATAGATGTCGTCATCGGCAATAGGAGGAGGAGCCGAACTGGCAGCAGCGGAGAAGGGACCAAGGACAACCGGCTTGAGCAGGGAGACGTGGAAGGAGTTGGGTATCCTCATCGTGGCCGGGAGCTGTAGCTTGTAGGAGACCTCATTGATCTTGCGGAGGACTTTAAACGGCCCGATGTAGCGAGGACCCAGCTTGTAGGATGGTATCTTCAATCGGACGTACTTGGAAGCAAGCCAGACTAGATCTCCAGGAGAGAAACACGGAGGATCCAGACGTCTCTTGTCTGCATGTCTCTTCATCCGCAGGGAAGCACGCCCAAGGGACGCCTTGACAGAGTCCCAAATGGTTGCAAAGTCACGGGCTACAGCATCAGCAGCAGGGACATCCGAAGAAGGAGATACAGGCAATGGGACGGAGGGCTGAAGTCCGTAAACGACATGAAAGGGAGAGCTGGAGGAGGACTCACTGACGTGGTGGTTATGGGAGAATTCAGCCCAAGGAAGAAGCGTGGACCAGTCGTCGTGATGGGCGTTGACGTAGTGTCGTAAGAAGGAGGTCAAGATTTGGTTGACCCTTTCCACTTGGCCATTAGACTGAGGATGGTAGGCAGAAGAAAAGTCCAGAGTCACTCCCAGATGTTTGCAGAGAGCCCTCCAGAAGCGGGAGGTGAACTGAGTTCCTCTGTCGGACACGATGTGTGATGGAAAGCCATGCAAGCGGAAGATGTGATGTATATAGGCATCCGCGAGTTCCTGAGCAGAGGGCAGTCCAGCCATAGGGACGAAATGAGCCATTTTAGAGAACCGGTCCACCACGACCCATATGACTGTGTGTCCGGAGGACAATGGCAAGTCCGTAATAAAGTCCATTGCAATGTGTTGCCAGGGAACTGAGGGTATAGGCAGAGGCAGAAGACGGCCATATGGCAGGTGTTTGGGCGTCTTGTTCCTGGCACAAGAGGAGCAGGCAGAGACAAAAGCAGCGACGTCCGTGCGAAGGGATGGCCACCAGTAATGACGTACAATCGCACTCCATGTTTTCTTTTGACCAGCATGACCGGCTGTTTTCGAGGCATGGCCCCAGTGTAACACTTTTTGCCTGTCAGTCTCAGAGACATAGGTTTTCCCGGGCGGTATCTGGGCCAGGGTGACAGGAGCCACTGGAATGATTTTACTAGGACAGATGATGGGCTGTGATGTCTCCTCCTCCTGCTCCATGGGCATGAAAGACCTGGACAAGGCATCAGCGCGTACATTCTTGTCCGCGGGTCGGAAATGGAGCTGGAAATCGAACCTGGCAAAGAACAAGGACCACCTGGCTTGCCGTGGGTTCAGTCGCTGAGCGGACCGCAGGTATTCCAGGTTCTTGTGGTCCGTGTAAATGATTACGGGGTACACTGCTCCTTCCAGAAGGTAGCGCCATTCCTCCAGAGCCAGTTTTACTGCCAATAGCTCTCGGTCACCGATGGTGTAGTTGCGTTCAGGCGCTGAGAAGCTCTTGGAGAAGAAACCGCAAGTCACCATCTTCCCGGAGGAGGACTTCTGCATGAGCACTGCTCCGGCTCCCGAGGAGGAGGCATCCACCTCCAAGGTGAACTGGCGGTTTAACTCCGGACGGTGGAGCACAGGAGAGGAGGCAAATGCCCGCTTCAGGGAGCCAAACGCGGCGTCGGCCGCAGGTGACCAGTCCTTTGGATTAGCCTCCTTCTTGGTCAAGGCGGAGAGAGGAGCGGTCAGAGCAGAGAAGTGAGGGATGAACTGGCGGTAGTAGTTGGCGAATCCCAGAAAGCGTTGGATTGCCTTCAGTCCAGAAGGAGGAGGCCAGTTGAGAATGGAGGAGACCTTCTTTGGATCCATCTGCAGTCCGGTATCGGAGATGATGTAACCCAGGAAGGGGAGAGAAGACTGCTCAAAGACACACTTCTCATACTTAGCGTACAGACGATTCTCTCTCAGTCTTTGTAGAACTAGCTGCACGTTCTCTCTGTGGGTCTGGAGATCCGGAGAGAAGACAAGGATATCATCCAGATACACCACCACACAGACGTAGAGAAGGTCCCGGAAAACGTCGTTCACCAATTCCTGAAAGACTGCTGGTGCGTTACACAGGCCGAAGGGCATTATGCAGTATTCATAGTGCCCATCGCGAGTATTGAACGCGGTCTTCCATTCGTCCCCAGAGCGGATGCGGACCAGGTTGTAGGCACCTCGAAGGTCCAATTTGGTGAACACACGAGCTCCTCTAAGCCGGTCAAACAATTCGGGGATGAGCGGCAGAGGGTACTTGTTTTTTACGGTGATTTGGTTCAATCCCCGGTAGTCTATACATGGGCGTAGGTCGCCCTCTTTCTTCTTAATGAAGAAGAAGCCTGCTCCAGCAGGAGAGGAGGATCTCCGAATGAATCCCCTTGCCAGGCTCTCTGTGATGTAAGTAGACATGGCCCTTGTTTCGGCTGGAGATAATGGATATATCCGTCCTCGAGGTGGTGTTGTTCCCGGGAGCAGGTCGATGGCACAATCGTACGGACGATGTGGCGGAAGTACCTCAGATTCCTTTTTATCAAAGACGTCCGCGAAGGACCAATAGGCCGAGGGCAGTCCCGGTAGGTTCTCTGGAACCGGAGGTCGTCGGATGGGTTGTATGGTCTTCAGACACTTCTCCTGGCACGAAGAGCCCCATCGGGTGATTTCACCAGTGCCCCAGGTGACTGATGGCTCGTGTGTCCGTAACCAGGGAAGTCCCAGCAGGATTTGATGGGACATGTGTGGAAGGACGTAGAGAGCGATGTTCTCGGTGTGCAGGGCACCGATACGTAGTTCCACCGGCTTGGTGATCCAGGAGATGGTGTCAGAGAGGGGTCTCCCATCCACAGAGGCAATCACGAGAGGTTTGTCGAGTGGAGTGACAGGCACCTGGTACTTGTCCACCGTGGCTTGCTGGATGAAATTGCCTGCTGCCCCAGAATCGAGGTACGCCTCGGCCGTGAACCGCGTCTCTCCCGTTGACACTTGTACAGTCCACATAACCGTGTCTGAGAGAGTCCCAGCACCTAGGGTGGCCTCTCCTACCAACCCTAGGCTTTGGAGTTTCCCGGCCTCTCTGGGCAGGAGCGTAGCAGGTGTGTGCCCTCTCCGCAGTAGAAGCAGAGGCCCTTGGCGAGCCGCTCTACTCGACGTTGTTCAGACTGCCGCACACGGTCGACCTGCATGGGCTCATGGACGGAGACACCAGATGCCGTTGACTGGAGAATGGCGGACTTCTGCGGAGGAGAGGAATGCCGTACCGGACGTCTCTCACGGGACACCTCTTTAGATCGCTCCTGAAAGTGGATGTCCACTCGAGTCGCTAGGGTAATCAGGGCATCCAGGGTGGATGGTACGTCACGACCAGCCAGCTCATCTTTAATTCGACCCGAGAGTCCTTCCCAGAAGGCGGCAGTTAGGGCCTTGTTGTTCCAGCCAAGTTCCGAAGCCAAGGTGCGAAAACGGATTGCGTATTGACCCACCGTCAGAGTCCCCTGACGTAACCGGAGAAGAGATGAGGCAGACGCGGAGGCGCGTCCGGGCTCGTCAAAGGTGCCACGGAATGCCTGCAGAAACTCCTGGATGTTCGTGGTCACAGGATCCTCCTTCTCCCACAAGGGGTTCATCCACGCCAGTGCCTCACCCTCTAGATGGGACATGATGAAGGCGACCTTGGCTTGGTCAGAGGCAAACAAATGCGGCAGCTGCGTGAAATGGAGGGAGCATTGGTTTATGAAACCCCTGCAGGTCTTGGGATCTCCGGCGTACCGGGGTGGTGAAGCCAAACGAAGTCTGGAAGCATCCGAAGAGGCTGCCACGGGGGCTGGAGCCGTGGATTGGCTAGTGGAAGCCCGAGATGCTGAAGATGTAATTTACGCTTGTAGCGTGTTAAGGCGGGCGTCCACCGAAGTCATGAAGTTCAGCATGCGGGTCTGGGTCTCACGCTGGCGTTGGAGTTCCTCCTGCAAGGCCGCTAGTGCTTCAGCGGGATCCATGGCCTGATCTTACTGTTAGGGCCAGGTGGAAGGGCAGACCCAGGAGGTGGATCCACTGGGCCGAACTCCTAGATGATGGTAAGGGGTCCGGTAGCTGGAGCACTACAGGTAGCAGGGCAGTCCGTGCACAAGAGTATAATAGAGAAGTCCCTGGGACCACGGAGTCACTGATGGTAGTCCGGGTGACGGAGCTCAGGTTCGGAAGCCGAGATGATGTCAGGCGGAGTCCGGAACCGTTGGAGCGAGATGACGGGTCACCACAGGGGTCAGAGATGGTACGGACTGTCAGGATGGCAGATAGGCAGCGTTCGGAGTGCGGGATGCGGCAGGACCGGATGGCGAGGCAGGATCAGCTCTAGAAGAGAGATACGTGAGTATGGCACAGAGACACAAGGAGACCTGACTCCTAGCTTGGGAAACACGAAGATCAGGCCCCGCCCCCTTGGACATTGCACCCCTTTATACCCCGTACCTGTGTGCTACATTTCCTGTCAGTGGACACTGGCCCTTTAAGAAAGGGTCAGTGACCGCGCGCGCGCCCTAATGCGCATGCGCGCGGCCCGGGTGCCAGAAGCCAGGGCAGGAAGCTGAGAGGAGGACGCAGCAGAGCCGGGCTGGGGCTGGGAAGCCGACGGGCGCCGGGAGCGGGGACCAGGAGGCCTGGGAAGCGCGGGCGATGGAGGCTGGAGAGCGGGGAGCGTGGCAGGTGAGCCGGGAAGCGGAGCAGAGGACCCGGGGAGCGTGACAGTACCCCCCCCCCCCACGCCCCCCTCCCCGCAACCGGGACAGGAAGGCACGGATCAAAGGAGTACCCACATTCTCCCGGGGTTCCCAGGACCTATCCTCAGGACCATAGCCAGCCCAGTCCACCAGGAAGAACTGTCGGCCCCGTACAGTTTTCATGGCCACGATATCCCTTACCGCATAGATGTCGTCATCGGCAATAGGAGGAGGAGCCGAACTGGCAGCAGCGGAGAAGGGACCAAGGACAACCGGCTTGAGCAGGGAGACGTGGAAGGAGTTGGGTATCCTCATCGTGGCCGGGAGCTGTAGCTTGTAGGAGACCTCATTGATCTTGCGGAGGACTTTAAACGGCCCGATGTAGCGAGGACCCAGCTTGTAGGATGGTATCTTCAATCGGACGTACTTGGAAGCAAGCCAGACTAGATCTCCAGGAGAGAAACACGGAGGATCCAGACGTCTCTTGTCTGCATGTCTCTTCATCCGCAGGGAAGCACGCCCAAGGGACGCCTTGACAGAGTCCCAAATGGTTGCAAAGTCACGGGCTACAGCATCAGCAGCAGGGACATCCGAAGAAGGAGATACAGGCAATGGGACGGAGGGCTGAAGTCCGTAAACGACATGAAAGGGAGAGCTGGAGGAGGACTCACTGACGTGGTGGTTATGGGAGAATTCAGCCCAAGGAAGAAGCGTGGACCAGTCGTCGTGATGGGCGTTGACGTAGTGTCGTAAGAAGGAGGTCAAGATTTGGTTGACCCTTTCCACTTGGCCATTAGACTGAGGATGGTAGGCAGAAGAAAAGTCCAGAGTCACTCCCAGATGTTTGCAGAGAGCCCTCCAGAAGCGGGAGGTGAACTGAGTTCCTCTGTCGGACACGATGTGTGATGGAAAGCCATGCAAGCGGACGATGTGATGTATATAGGCATCCGCGAGTTCCTGAGCAGAGGGCAGTCCAGCCATAGGGACGAAATGAGCCATTTTAGAGAACCGGTCCACCACGACCCATATGACTGTGTGTCCGGAGGACAATGGCAAGTCCGTAATAAAGTCCATTGCAATGTGTTGCCAGGGAACTGAGGGTATAGGCAGAGGCAGAAGACGGCCATATGGCAGGTGTTTGGGCGTCTTGTTCCTGGCACAAGAGGAGCAGGCAGAGACAAAAGCAGCGACGTCCGTGCGAAGGGATGGCCACCAGTAATGACGTACAATCGCACTCCATGTTTTCTTTTGACCAGCATGACCGGCTGTTTTCGAGGCATGGCCCCAGTGTAACACTTTTTGCCTGTCAGTCTCAGAGACATAGGTTTTCCCGGGCGGTATCTGGGCCAGGGTGACAGGAGCCACTGGAATGATTTTACTAGGACAGATGATGGGCTGTGATGTCTCCTCCTCCTGCTCCATGGGCATGAAAGACCTGGACAAGGCATCAGCGCGTACATTCTTGTCCGCGGGTCGGAAATGGAGCTGGAAATCGAACCTGGCAAAGAACAAGGACCACCTGGCTTGCCGTGGGTTCAGTCGCTGAGCGGACCGCAGGTATTCCAGGTTCTTGTGGTCCGTGTAAATGATTACGGGGTACACTGCTCCTTCCAGAAGGTAGCGCCATTCCTCCAGAGCCAGTTTTACTGCCAATAGCTCTCGGTCACCGATGGTGTAGTTGCGTTCAGGCGCTGAGAAGCTCTTGGAGAAGAAACCGCAAGTCACCATCTTCCCGGAGGAGGACTTCTGCATGAGCACTGCTCCGGCTCCCGAGGAGGAGGCATCCACCTCCAAGGTGAACTGGCGGTTTAACTCCGGACGGTGGAGCACAGGAGAGGAGGCAAATGCCCGCTTCAGGGAGCCAAACGCGGCGTCGGCCGCAGGTGACCAGTCCTTTGGATTAGCCTCCTTCTTGGTCAAGGCGGAGAGAGGAGCGGTCAGAGCAGAGAAGTGAGGGATGAACTGGCGGTAGTAGTTGGCGAATCCCAGAAAGCGTTGGATTGCCTTCAGTCCAGAAGGAGGAGGCCAGTTGAGAATGGAGGAGACCTTCTTTGGATCCATCTGCAGTCCGGTATCGGAGATGATGTAACCCAGGAAGGGGAGAGAAGACTGCTCAAAGACACACTTCTCATACTTAGCGTACAGACGATTCTCTCTCAGTCTTTGTAGAACTAGCTGCACGTTCTCTCTGTGGGTCTGGAGATCCGGAGAGAAGACAAGGATATCATCCAGATACACCACCACACAGACGTAGAGAAGGTCCCGGAAAACGTCGTTCACCAATTCCTGAAAGACTGCTGGTGCGTTACACAGGCCGAAGGGCATTATGCAGTATTCATAGTGCCCATCGCGAGTATTGAACGCGGTCTTCCATTCGTCCCCAGAGCGGATGCGGACCAGGTTGTAGGCACCTCGAAGGTCCAATTTGGTGAACACACGAGCTCCTCTAAGCCGGTCAAACAATTCGGGGATGAGCGGCAGAGGGTACTTGTTTTTTACGGTGATTTGGTTCAATCCCCGGTAGTCTATACATGGGCGTAGGTCGCCCTCTTTCTTCTTAATGAAGAAGAAGCCTGCTCCAGCAGGAGAGGAGGATCTCCGAATGAATCCCCTTGCCAGGCTCTCTGTGATGTAAGTAGACATGGCCCTTGTTTCGGCTGGAGATAATGGATATATCCGTCCTCGAGGTGGTGTTGTTCCCGGGAGCAGGTCGATGGCACAATCGTACGGACGATGTGGCGGAAGTACCTCAGATTCCTTTTTATCAAAGACGTCCGCGAAGGACCAATAGGCCGAGGGCAGTCCCGGTAGGTTCTCTGGAACCGGAGGTCGTCGGATGGGTTGTATGGTCTTCAGACACTTCTCCTGGCACGAAGAGCCCTATCGGGTGATTTCACCAGTGCCCCAGGTGACTGATGGCTCGTGTGTCCGTAACCAGGGAAGTCCCAGCAGGATTTGATGGGACATGTGTGGAAGGACGTAGAGAGCGATGTTCTCGGTGTGAAGGGCACCGATACGTAGTTCCACCGGCTTGGTGATCCAGGAGATGGTGTCAGAGAGGGGTCTCCCATCCACAGAGGCAATCACGAGAGGTTTGTCGAGTGGAGTGACAGGCACCTGGTACTTGTCCACCGTGGCTTGCTGGATGAAATTGCCTGCTGCCCCAGAATCGAGGTACGCCTCGGCCGTGAACCGCGTCTCTCCCGTTGACACTTGTACAGTCCACATAACCGGGTCTGAGAGAGTCCCAGCACCTAGGGTGGCCTCTCCTACCAACCCTAGGCTTTGGAGTTTCCCGGCCTCTCTGGGCAGGAGCGTAGCAGGTGTGTGCCCTCTCCGCAGTAGAAGCAGAGGCCCTTGGCGAGCCGCTCTGCTCGACGTTGTTCAGACTGCCGCACACGGTCGACCTGCATGGGCTCATGGACGGAGACACCAGATGCCGTTGACTGGAGAATGGCGGACTTCTGCGGAGGAGAGGAATGCCGTACCGGACGTCTCTCACGGGACACCTCTTTAGATCGCTCCTGAAAGTGGATGTCCACTCGAGTCGCTAGGGTAATCAGGGCATCCAGGGTGGATGGTACGTCACGACCAGCCAGCTCATCTTTAATTCGACCCGAGAGTCCTTCCCAGAAGGCGGCAGTTAGGGCCTTGTTGTTCCAGCCAAGTTCCGAAGCCAAGGTGCGAAAACGGATTGCGTATTGACCCACCGTCAGAGTCCCCTGACGTAACCGGAGAAGAGATGAGGCAGACGCGGAGGCGCGTCCGGGCTCGTCAAAGGTGCCACGGAATGCCTGCAGAAACTCCTGGATGTTCGTGGTCACAGGATCCTCCTTCTCCCACAAGGGGTTCATCCACGCCAGTGCCTCACCCTCTAGATGGGACATGATGAAGGCGACCTTGGCTTGGTCGGAGGCAAACAAATGCGGCAGCTGCGTGAAATGGAGGGAGCATTGGTTTATGAAACCCCTGCAGGTCTTGGGATCTCCGGCGTACCGGGGTGGTGAAGCCAAACGAAGTCTGGAAGCATCCGAAGAGGCTGCCACGGGGGCTGGAGCCGTGGATTGGCTAGTGGAAGCCCGAGATGCTGAAGATGTAATTTACGCTTGTAGCGTGTTAAGGCGGGCGTCCACCGAAGTCATGAAGTTCAGCATGCGGGTCTGGGTCTCACGCTGGCGTTGGAGTTCCTCCTGCAAGGCCGCTAGTGCTTCAGCGGGATCCATGGCCTGATCTTACTGTTAGGGCCAGGTGGAAGGGCAGACCCAGGAGGTGGATCCACTGGGCCGAACTCCTAGATGATGCTAAGGGGTCCGGTAGCTGGAGCACTACAGGTAGCAGGGCAGTCCGTGCACAAGAGTATAATAGAGAAGTCCCTGGGACCACGGAGTCACTGATGGTAGTCCGGGTGACGGAGCTCAGGTTCGGAAGCCGAGATGATGTCAGGCGGAGTCCGGAACCGTTGGAGCGAGATGACGGGTCACCACAGGGGTCAGAGATGGTACGGACTGTCAGGATGGCAGATATGCAGCGGGATGCGGCAGGACCGGATGGCGAGGCAGGATCAGCTCTAGAAGAGAGATACGTGAGTATGGCACAGAGACACAAGGAGACCTGACTCCTAGCTTGGGAAACACGAAGATCAGGCCCCGCCCCCTTGGACATTGCACCCCTTTATACCCCGTACCTGTGTGCTACATTTCCTGTCAGTGGACACTGGCCCTTTAAGAAAGGGTCAGTGACCGCGCGCGCGCCCTAATGCGCATGCGCGCGGCCCGGGTGCCAGAAGCCAGGGCAGGAAGCTGAGAGGAGGACGCAGCAGAGCCGGGCTGGGGCTGGGAAGCCGACGGGCGCCGGGAGCGGGGACCAGGAGGTCTGGGAAGCGCGGGCGATGGAGGCTGGAGAGCGGGGAGCGTAGCAGGTGAGCCGGGAAGCGGAGCAGAGGACCCGGGGAGCGTGACAGATACCCGCGCACGGCTGGAGACAAGATGGCGCTGGCCAGCTCTGTGTGCTCCGGGCAGAACTTCTCGAAACAACAACGGGAGCCTGCACATGTTGTAAGTTGTTGCGGGGCCCAGGGAGTCTCTCCATGTAATAGCCCAGACTGGAGGATGTAAGAGGGACTCAGCCTCAGATACAGGCTTGGACAGTGGGTGCATGGCCTCTGTGCAGTCTGGCAGAGGGGGGAGGATGGGGCCGGGGTGATACATCTCTCAGGAGGCACGCAAGAGATGGAGGGTACAGGCAATATTCAGCTCTGGGAAGCCCTCTGCATTGGATGGGGGCAGCTTCAATGGCTCCTTAACACCCATGCAGCGCTCCTCTGACACTCAAGATCTGCAGGCCCTGAGGGAACTGATTCTGGCCTTGCCTAGCAAAAATGACTTTGAGGAGATAATGACAAGGATAGAGCAGGCCCAGCTATCAGCATTAACAGCTATAAGAGAGGAGATGGGGGTGCTGGATGATAGGGTCACTGCTACAGAGCAGGCCCAGGAATCCTTGGAGGGCAGATTGGATCGACTGGAGAGAGACTGTGAAACATCTAATAACCGCATAAGAGATCTGGCGCTGATCTTAGAGGATCAGGAGAACAGAAGCCATAGAAATAACATCCGTCTGAAAGGCATTCCAAAGGACTGGTCCCAGGAGCGTCTGTATACAAGAGTGCTAGTTATTTTTAATACATGATATGATTCAACAGGATCCATAGGGTGGCCATGCCAAATGCTCATCTTTCCTCCTGTCCAAGAGATGTTTTGTGCCACTTGCATTATTACAGGGACAAAGAGCGGATCCTACAGGGGGCCTGGTCTCATGGTCCGGTGGATATGGAGGGTGCTATGGTGTCACTGTTTCCAGACGTCTCCAGCAGAACCCTTCTCATAAGAAGGCAGCTGCACCCTTTTGTGTAGAATTAAGGAAGTCAATGCTTCATACCGTTGGGGTCACCCGTTCCACCTCATAGTCCAAAAGGGGGAGTCAATGTTCCTACTTAAAAAGCACTTAAACCTTCCAAGTCTGTTCTCTTTTTTGGGGTCCTTCGAGATGTCTCTACCTGGCTGGCTTTCGTTGGACACGTCAGGTCCCCCAACACTGAGAAAGGAGAAGAGGGATACGCTCAACGTACCTCCGGATGGCAGCAACTGTGTAACAATTATGTCGATACACTAATCTAATCGCAGTTAATATAACGAAACTGAGACAAGGGTTGGGTGAATGCTCTGTATTAAACAAACCATAAACACAGTGAAATTAGGCAGAGACTACCAGAATACAACTACAAATAGAATGTAAATGCACCCACACTATATGTAACTGTTCAGACAGCAAATAGAATAACGCGCACAGCAACTGATATGCCGAAGTCCAGAATAGATATGAGTCTGCAACAAACTAGAGCATGAATGTCCATAATATTGTAAGCAGAGGTGAATGTCCAGGGAAATGTTTGCAGCAAACAGATGGTGAATGTCCAGTTTATGAGCACAGCAACAAAATGGTGACATGTCCAGGATATAATCAGCACAGCAGCAGGTAATAAATGTCCAGAATTAAGTGCACAAAAAACGTTTCAGTATACTACCTAGGACAGAAGTAAGCCCCGCAAAAATTCAGCGCACAGTCCGTCATGAATGAGACCTGCATAAGAACAGTGCTGAGGCAGAGCACATAATTAAGATGCAGCAGGCAGTCCATAGCAAGCCAGAATGTCTAGGAGCCAGTAGCACAAAATACTCAGGCAGGGAATGGACCCCGGACCAGGACTTATAAGCAGGGCACACAGGAAGTTCAAGGGCTAGACGAGGTAACATACTCCATCTTGGACGAGGGCAAACAAACAACAAATTTCATGAAGAATCTGGAACCTCACATTCTGACTCGTTCATGGAGAAGGTCATCATCTCCTAGAGCAGTGATAGCAAACCTATGGCACGAGTGCCAGACAGACACGCAGAGCCCTCTGTCGGCGTATTGACGTCTTCTAGCTACGCAGAAACTGAGGACCCAGAGGCGCGCAGTGGTGGAGTGGATATTTTAAGGCAAGTATGCTTTTTTTTTTTTTTTTAAACTCTGTGCGGCTGTACCAGGATGGGGAGACATGCCAGGATGGAGGAACATATCAGGATGGGGGCATATGCCAGGATGGAGGAACATATCAGGATGGGGGTGGGGACATGCCAGCATCGAGGAATATATGAGGATGTGGGGAACATGCCAGGATGGACAATGCGCTGATTACCCTTTCAGTTAGGCTGTGGAACCCCATTTTTAGACAGTCAATGGACCTTGAATACTTCGTTATTGGCTGATCCGACGGTAATGGAGGAGGTGCGGACAGGATTGAAAGAATATCTGGAAGGCAATGCAACCGGAGAGGTGTCACCGATTGTGGTCTGGGAGGTGCACAAATGTGTCACTAGGAAGCTTTTTATTAAGCATGGGGCTCGACTGAAGAGGGAGTGAGCCGAGGAGGTCACTGCTCTTCTGTCCGAAATTCGCCAGTTAGAACTTAACCATAAGGGTTCCTTAGACGTTACCGTAGGTACCCTCTTGGTTAGGAAATGAGATGCGCCCTGCTGAACGTCAAGGCTCAAAGTGCTTTGGCCCGGTGCCGATGCCATTTTTACAAGTTTGGAAACGAGCAGCAGAACCCTCGCAAGAACATTATGGACTCAGAGGCTAAAGGGGTATGTCCCTTTAGTGCGGTCTTCTGGTGGAGGGTCAGCAGTCCTGCCTAAGGAAATTGCAGTGGCATTTAGGGACTTTTACTCTTACTCTGCTCCATCGACACCCTCCGGTCGGAGAAGTCCCTAGAGGACCTCCGCAAACATATAGAGGTGTATATCCATAGGTCGGGTATGAAGCGGATCAGACCTGGGGATCACTTGGAGCTGCAGAGACCGATCTCGGAGTCAGAGCTTGTGGTTGCTATCAAGTATTCCCTGTTGGGGAAAGCCCTGGGACCAGATGTATTTCCATGAATTTATTATAAGAATATGGGTCCTCTCCTCTACTCAGCATTCTTACAGGCCTTCAACAATGTGACCCTTTCCCCCCTCGCCTCCCCTGCCCAGGGATACGATGGCTGCCAAAATCGTAGTGATTCCACAGGAGGGTAAGGATCTCACCCTTTCCTCAAGCTACCTCCCCATTTCCCTCCTTAATGCTGACTTGACGTTATTTACGAGGATAGTGGCGAGTAGCTTGTCACCCTTGCTGGGAGAGGTCATTCCCAGGAAGAAGGAAAGCTTTTTGAATATCTTTCTCTCGGCCGCTCTTTGAGTCACAAACATTCCCTCCCAGACTTTGAGGTCCCATCAGACCATCGGTGCAACGTTGGAGTGTTGCTCTCAATGTACGTTCAGAAAGTACTTGCTCCCTGTGCCCTCTCCGCTCTCACCCATTATAGGCTCCCCTGAGTTCCTCCCCAGCATTGCAGATCCAGTTTTCAGCAGTTAGATTATAGGTACCAGGTTCAGAGCTTGTCAGTTTGGGACTGGGTGCGGGTAGCCTTCTTTGGCTGATCTTCAGGACGCGGAGTCACCGGGCTCGCTCGTGCTATGGAGATCTATGCAACTCAAACACTTTATTTGCTCCCTACCCACTTTTGACCATTACGTTGGCCCCCCACTGAGTTCGAGAAGGTGTGTTTGGGAGGGGGAACAGTGCCGCATTCTCTCTCTCTGGTCTATGCCCTCTGTCAAATCTAGAGGATGCTTCTCCCTCGGAGTATCTACGAAAGTGGGAGAGGGACCTGGGTGGGGATCACACTGTCGGACGAGCAAATAGGGACAATCTTGGTCTTTGCCCACAAGGCTTCAATTAGATCAAGAAGCTAACTTTAATTTATTAGCGAGATGGTATAGGGTCCCGACCAAACTGCATCAGATTTCCCGGGGACGCATCACTCTTGCTAGACATTTTGTGAGGGAGAGCTTGATTTTGTACACATCTTTTGGTCTTGCCCCGCTTTACAGAGGTTCTGGTTGGATGTGGGGGGAGCGATTAAAGTATGTGACTGGTACGACTCAGGAGCTGGTTCCGGAACGGTTTCTGTTGCAGCTGTCGGAGTCATCAATAAACAACTATAAGGCTATGTGCGCACGTTGCATTCTGTCCCTGCAGAAATTTCTGCAGCTATTTGAACAGCACACGTGCGCTTCAAATCGCTGCAGAAAGAGTCCGTAATGAAAAGCCGATTTCATGCGCTCTGAGTGCAGCCCCTCCCATAGACAGAGCGGGGGCTGCATGCAAAGCGCACGAAAGTAGTGACATGTCACTTCTTAGAACGCAGCGCTTCGGGCAGCAGCCGAAGCGCTGCGTTCTAATACGCCACATGCGCACGTCTCATGCACAATCTTCATAGATTGTGCTGGGGTCGCAGGACACATGCAGTTACGCTGCAGTGCAGATCGCAGCGTAACTGCATGAAAATACGCAACGTGCGCACAGAACCTAAGCATTCTCTGCTAAGATTTTTGGTGATGGACGCTAGCTTGTGCATCCCTCTGAAATGGAAGTCTGACACTCCCCCCTTACTGGCCATGTGGGCCTCTAGGGTCAATAACCTCATGCAAATGGAGGATATGATGTCCTCTATCTATGATCGGTATGAGCTCTTTTACACAACCTGGTTTCCTTGGCTGGATTTTAAATATATAGAGAATTATGAGGCGCTGATGACCGGAAGATAGAATATTTTGGGTACTGGGTGCCTGTGCCCTTGGGGGTTGGAGTTCCCTCCCCCTTTCCCTTGGATTTCACTAGATTCCCCCCTGCGTCCACCCTAGACATCCCCAGTATGCATGTTTGTGCCCTTCTTTTCTTGTTCTTTCCTTTTAATTGTCGCTTTTCTTTTTCTTTCTTTTTTTGTTCATGGGTTATATCCTTTATAGCTCTATTAAAACTTAGTTCCAGACTTGAGCTTGTGGTGGGCCCATTCTGCCTATCAGGCTCTGAGGCATATGTTTCAGATTATTTGATTTTGTTGTACCTGTATACTTGATTTTTACTATTTTTTATCCAAGCTCGAGTTTGTGGATAAATAAAAAAATAAAAAAAAAAAATAGAATTTGTTTAGTAATAGTAGCAACAAATCCAGCTCACCATCTCTGCATCCACTCTCTGTTCAGAGCCAGAACAGAGACCCTGCCACGGCCTGATAATCGTACAAGTGAAACAGGAAAGTCCAGCTCAAATGAACATTGCTTCTTTATTTCTTAACAATTTCAAGTACACGGGAGTGACGGGACTTAAATTTTTTCACAAGGAAAACGCTATAATGTCCCGTGTACTTGAAATTCTCAAGAAAAGAAACAACTGTTCATTTGAGCTGGACTTTCCTGTTTTACTTGTTAGAATTTGTTTAGGGCAAGCGAGGGGCAGCAGTCATTGTACGGGGGCATCACTATCTTTTAGGCCAGTTTCAGACGTCCATGTTTCAGGTACTTGTAACATCCCTTTCTAACACGGTTGCCATATGCACCCATGTTATTCTGTAGAGTTACACACACACACGTCTGTGTGGTCCCACATGTCCCCGCACCCACACACGTCCATTTTTTCTTCGGCATCACGGATCGCACACTGATGTGATCAGTGTGACACGTACCGGAGAAAACACGTGTCTTTGCAATAAAAAGATTTTCTATATTCACCTGTATCCAGCGCTGCTTTCTTCCTACAGCTTCGCTTTCTCCTGCTTCTGACCCCCCGCTAATTATGCTCATTGCATATTCACTGCACCTTGGACCTGGAAGCAGGAGCATCGCCAGGGACCGCGCCGGGGACAGTATTTTCGGTGACAGGTGAGTATCCAGCAAGCAGTGTGTGCAGTGACGTCTAGGAGGTCATCGGAGTTACTAATGAACGCTGATGAAATCAATAAAGTCACCGCCGTGACACCCGCTGTAGTGCGGGTGTCATTAGGAGGTCATCAGAGGTCATTGGGAACTCCAATGACCTCCTGGATGTCACTGCACACACACTGCAAACCTCATACTGCTCCAAACCACATCCAAGAAGTTTATTAATCCTTTAGGTTCTTTACATGAACTAAAGCAATGTGAAGGGAAACTAGGCCCCTGAAGGAATTTATCAAGATGTTTGATTAGCACCTAAACCCTCAGGTGCTTCACAGAATGTTATAATGTTGAGCCTTAAAATTAAGTACATCATTAGAACAAAAATGTTGCTTTAACCCCAAATCTTTCATTTTCACAAGGGTAAAAGGAGAAAATGCACTGTACAATTTGTTGTGCAATTTCTCCTGAGTACGCCAATAGCCCATTATGTGGTGGGAAAACTGCTGTTTGGGCACACCACAGGGCTCGGAAAGGAAGGAGCGCCATTTGACTTTTTGAATGCAAAATTGGCTGAAATTATTAGCAGACGCCATGTTGCGTTTGGAGATTCCCTGATATCCCCCCACAAGTAACCCCATTTTGGAAACTAGACCCCTCAATTAATTTACCTAGATGTTTGGTGAGCACCTCGAACTTTTAGGTGCTTCACAGGATTTTATAAAGTTGAGCTGCGAAAATGAAAAAATAAATTTTTTAACTTCACAAATGTTGCGTTAACACCAATTTTTTTAAATTCACTAGGGTAACGAGAGATAGTGACACATACAATTTGTTGTGAAATTTCTTCTCAGTACAGCAGTACCCCATATGTGATCAAAAACTACTTTTGAGGCGCAGTACAAAGTGAAAAAAGGAAGGAGTGCCATATTGGAGTTCAGATTTAGCTGGAATAATTTAGAGGTTCCATGACACATTGGCAAACCCCCATGAGGTGTCGGAACAGCATAGACCCCCCACAAGTGACCCATTAAAAAACTGCACCCCTCAATGAATTCTTCTAGGGGCGCAGTGAACATATTGACATTACAGGTGTGTCATAAAATTTTACACTATTAGGTCAGGGCCACATGGGGCACTACTATGATGCTCGCATGACACTCTGCTCGCGCTGGCAGAACAGCAGGAGGCGAGTGTCATGCTAGTATCCATGCAAGTGAGGTCCGACTGTGCGAATGGACCTCAGCTGCGAGCCGCCTCTGAGGAGGGGCGGGCCAGCGCTGCAGAGGGGCAGGCCGGCACGGAGTAGGGGAGGGAGGGATTTATCTCCCTTCTCTCCTCCGTAGCCGGCTATTGCGATTCTCGCTCTGCACACGCGGTACACTGGTGTACCGTGATTTTTCTCTCGCCCCATTCACTTGAATGGGTGCGAGAGAAAAGAGTCTCGCACTACAATCGCAGCATGCTGTGATTGTTTTCTCGGTCAGATTAGGGCTGAGAAAATAATCGCTCATGTGCGTTGACACACAGGCTAAATTTGGTCCGAGTGGAATGCGATGTTTTATCGCACTCCACTCGCACCGATTTTCTCGCCGTATGGCTTAGGCTTTAGGAGATGAAGAAAAAATAATTACATTTTTACAACTAAAATTTTGGTTTAACCCCAGATTTCCTATTTTCACAAGGGGAATAAGTCAATAAATGCATCATAATATGTTGCACCATTTCTCCTGAACGAGGCAATACAGTGACCGTACAGTATTGTTTGGTAATACGGCAGGACTCTAGAGGGAAGGGAACACCCATGAAGTCAAATGCAGTGAATGTGGGAGAATTAAAAATAGCAAATAAGCCCTTGTCGTGCCCAGTATATTGTAGTTCTCTTATCTCTCTTAGTTCTCTTGTGCCCAACCCATGCTTCTGGAGACACACACCTCGTAAATTAAATGGGCACTACTCACTACAATAATGCCAACATATGGACGTTAACTGTGGCTTACGCCTCTTTCCACGTACATGAAAATCATGCACGTTTTGCACGGATATGTAAATTTGCGTACGGCCCTCCATGTGCCGTGATTTTGGCTCACAAATGTTCTGTGTGCTATCCGTGATAACACATGGAGAGCAGGAACTTTCTGCTCACCTGTCCTGGTTGCTGCTATCCGTGGTGCTGATGTCTTTCACTCTGCCGTCTCCGTCCCTGCTGACTCCCTGCTGCTGCTTCCGGCCCGAAGTGCAGTGAATATGTGATGAGTATAATGGGCGGGGGTCGTAAGCAAGTCACAGCAGCGGCAGAAACAGCAGGGCTGAAGAAGGTGAGTATAGAAATTAATTTTATTTCACAGAAATGTGGTTTTCTCCAGTACGTGTCACACTGATGTCACACAGAGCACATCCGTGCGGTGCATGTGACATCCATGCTGCCAGAGAAAAACAGACATGTCTACGTATGGAGCACGCGGACACATATATGCCCCACACGGTCCATGTGAAAACACCGATGTGTGCGCAGACCCATTGATTTTAATGGGTCTACGTGTGCCTATGTCTCCGGTACGTGTGAAAACGGACGTCACATGTACTGGAGACACAAAAGTGTGAAGGGGCCTTAGGCACAGAAGGGAGGGGAGTATGTAAATTTGGGAGCACAGATTTTGCTGGATTTCTGTTTTGAGGAGGAGTCATAACGCTTTTCATTAGTCTTTTGTGCTACCAATAACGTGAACGCCCCCAATATTTCCTTCAACATATGACACACCTGAGTGGGGAATTGTGTTTTTGTGGGTTGAACTGAATGCTATTTGTCAATTTAGGGTACAGAATGTTTTGGATCAGTTTACGTTTATCCTGTGCTCTATACTGAGCACTTACATCACGGTTTCCATCTACTTCTCTGAAATATGTGAATCGCTCACTAATGAGGCAGCACTGTTACTCCGGATTCCATTTGGCCTCTGTTTAGCGGTGTCCATCTTAAAGGTGAACAATTCTCTTGTTCATCACACTATCGTGCATGCCTAAATAGACGCGTAAAAAGATAGACACCGCCGGACCACAGGCCAGACAAGAGCTCAATGTGAACCCCTTCTGCCTCATTATGGTGCGATCTTTGGGAGGAAGAATAAACAAATCAACAGCAGTTGAAGACTTGGCTTTATTTTTTACTCCTTATACCTTATGGAATACATGATTAGGCGTCTTCATTCCTAATGGTCAGAACGATTTCAGCAATACCAGATTTATATTGTGTTTTTATATTTGGCTACTATCACACTAAAAACACTGTTAAATAGATAAATGTTTTTCACCAAAATTTGAAGGCTCTAATATTCTTATTTTTGTGCTGACAATTGTCATGTGAGGGCTTGTTTTCTGTGGGATGTGTTGGAGTTTCATTGGTAAAATTTTAGGACGCATTTTTTGATCACTTTCGTTTCCACCTTTTGTGAGGCAAAGTTATGTAGAAACATCAATTCAGCATTTTATTCTTTTTTTTTTTTTTTTTACACTGTTCACCAAGTCATAAAAGTGATGACCGCTTTATTCTTCAGGTCACCACAATTACAGCCTACCAAAATTATACTTTTTTTTGCTTCTTTTAAACTATAAAAACTATTTTATAGAAAAAAAAGTTTCTGAATTGCTGTAGGCTGAGAAATATAGCTTTTTTTATTATTTAGCTGACTGAGCTGTATGGCTGTTTTGTTTTTAGTTTTAGGACAAGATGACGTTTTCAGTACAGATGAGCAATCCTGATCACCAAAGATCGGAAAATGTTAAAATCGTACGATTTTTGACCGAATTGGGATTGGACATCCGAACATTTACCGCAAAAGTGGGTGATCTTGCCAAGGATCGGTAAATATTCGGATGGTAAAACCATCCTCTACCTACCCATCACAGTGATGTCAAGTATTGGTATGACTGTGATTGGCTACTGTAAAAAAAAAAAAAAAGAAAGACACAAAAGGGTTAAAGCAGGACATACCGAGTCTCCCCGCAGCTGCAGCGCTTCTTCCGGGGACAATGATTATCTCTTATACGTATTCACCGCTTTCCCTGCCCACTGGCATCTCTGATTGGCTGCAGTCAAGACTGTTTTTTTAAGTAAAGGATTTTTCCGTGTTTGTGTTTTATTTCTTTTTACTTATATGATTAGTGATGGGGGATCTCATAGACCCCTGCCCATCACTAATCCAGGGCTTAGTGGCAGCTCATAGCTGTTATGAACCCATTACTACTCTGATTGCTGCCGCACCAGGGCAATCGGGAAGAGCCAATTGAAGTTTCGGGATAGTCGCATCTAGTTGATGCGGCTATCCTGGCTGTCTGCAGGCTGCTATTTTTAGGCTTGGGGGCCAATAAGCATGGTCTTTTTAAGCCTGAGAATACCAGCCCCCAGCTTGCTTTATCTTAACTGGGAAACAAAATTATGGGGAACCACATACCGTTTTTTTGTTTTGTTTTTTTAAGTATTTATTTATCACCAGTATAAGGACACAGCGTTTTTTATTTCAACCAAGCACAGACACTTGTCTCAGAGGGTCGGGTCGTGGTAAAAGTTTAATCAAAGATGCCGGTGTAAGGGGAAAGCAGTGAATATGGATGAGGGATAATTAGCGGACTCGAAAGTAGCACTGCAGCCTCATGGACACTCGGTAAATATGTACTGCTTTAACCCTTTTTATTTTCTTTCTATTACAGTTCCCCCATCAAACAATTTTACAATACATCACTTTTGCCTCCCATTGAATTTAATGGGTTCAGCTAGGATCGGCAAGGATCACCAATCCAATCGGTGACCTCAGGCGGGTTGGGCGATCTTGACCCGATCCTTGGCAGGATCGCTCATCACTAGTTTTGAGTGTTACAATTTTTATTTATATGACTTTTTGATCACATTTTATTCCACATTTTTGTCAGCTGTATTAAAAAAAAAAATATATATACATAGTTTTAGTTTTGTGCATTTTTTTTCCTGGGTTTAGTAGTGCAGCAATTTTATAGATCTT